>NC_048598.1:115908507-116106007 GCF_003668045.3 Cricetulus griseus
CCCAGCTGATAACCTCCTGCACTGGGAGTTTGACATTTTGCTTATCTTAGCCATCCAGGGAGGCAATGCTCCATTTCACGATGGAGACACAGGCCATTTGTGTTAATGAGGGGAGCTTTACTTGGAGTAGAATGTCATGTTGGAGGCCTGGGCACTCCATTTGGAGAGAAGGCAGCAGCTCAGTCTCACACCTTCTACACATAACAAGTTCAGTGACACCTTGGGGTCTGCATCTCCTCACCTATTCATTCACAAAGGTGAGGCCTCCCCTCTGCCTTTGCTGGGTTGCTTGGGAGCTACAAGCAGACAAAGAGCTGTGAATATGGTCCAAGCAAAATGCCAGTCAGCAACCCTTTGCTTTTGAATTGGAGAAAAATTTGATTTTGTGGCCCCTGACATCCCCTTCCTTTTGCCTCTGCAAATCTCAAAGGGATGCCTCAAAACATCTGGGAAGCCTCATGGATAGATACTCTTCTTACACAGGCCAGGAGTCCCAAAGTCTGTGCAGATAGCTTCACATGCTTTATCTCATCCCATGTCCTCAAAAATGCTGAGGTCTGGTTCCTTTTTGAGCATAACAGAAACTAATGAAGAGGGGTGGGCTCTGAAGCCAGAGATTTGCCAACCCCAGATTTGCTTTTTTTTCTGCAAATCTCAGACAAATTGTTGAACCCCCTGTCTCCCACTTTCCTTACCTACAAGACAGAACTATAGCGACTGCATTCAAAGCACTTATAACCATATGGATATCAAGCAAATGCTCTGTGGTTATTAGAAGTGGCTGTTGTTATTTATTATTGTCAATGAAGATATTGAAGCTTCATAAACTCTATCTAAATACACACAGTCTATAAATGGACAAGACCAGATTATTTTCATCCCAGGAATCACACTCTTAGCCACTATACTAAATTTTGTTGGAGTTCCAAATTTCTCTGCCCCTGTGTTTCTTCATCTGCAAACCAGATGTCCCATCATATCGGTCTCATAGGATTGTAGGAAGTAGATGAGCCAATAAATACAAATGCACTAGGATGTCAGGTAAATGGTGATGTTTCACAATGGCAATGGTGATAATAACTCCGTTATTACTTTGTCCTCGAAAGAGCAACTGACCTTGGGCAGAGATACACCCCACAGCTTCTCACTTCAGTTACACCCTGGGGTCTCATTGCTACGGACCACATTTCAGGGCCAGTGAGTACAGGGGCAATCCTGTGGCCAGAGGGTAAATGTACATACTCATCCCATCCCCCAAGCACAGCCTGCACCCCACCTCTCCTCCTTGTGAAGGAAGGATGGGGGACTCAGCTGATGGGCACCTGCCCCAGGAACTAGAAAGCATCTTTTCCAGGGCAGCCTGCAAAGGGAGATAGGGGTTTCGAAAATAATTAGCCCCCAGTGCTGGGCCTGTGGCATCTCATTACCAAATGCAAATTCAAGTTCACGTGCCACTCCAAGGCTCCTGGCACAATGCCTGCCTGACCCTCAACCTTGCTGAATGTGGACCAAATCGTCCCCCACTGCCAACCCCCCTTTTCATTTTGCAGCTGGTGTTCTGTCTCTGCAAAGGGAAAAGCCTGCTGTCAGCCCACTGAAGGGAGAACAAGGAAAAGGGGTCTTATTTCTTTAAGGGAGGAGGCAGGGATGTTATGGGGGGGGGAGATTAGAAAAATTGTTCTTCCCTCAGCAGTTAAAAGAGGGATAATTGGAGTAAGTGGCAGGCGGCTGTTCTGCCATTTAGCATACAGCATACCCAGGAAATCTCACTTGGTAATCAGGAGAAGAGGAGGGAAAAGGAGCAATCAGACCCCTATTCAAGCTTCCTTTAGCGACAGCCCCTGCTGGCTGGCTGGCTGGCTGGCTGGCTTGTTGGCTGGGCTGGAGAGAGCAGGGACTGATCCCACCCAAAGCCTGAATGCTAGGTGGGAAGTCAGGGCTCAGGGTCACAGTCCTCTGTGTACATTGTAAGATCTTTCTGCTGTTCTACCTTCTCCAAATCACAGATACGTTGGCAAGGGTGCTACCATTTTTCCTCTGATTGCTCACCATGACCCTTGTGCCCAGGCTTCCAAGGCCTTACAAATTGACACAGATTGCCACATTATAATTGCAGCAGGGTGTAAACTCCTGGAAAATGATGGAAGATGGTCATGTTTTACTCCAACAGGAATTTCCAGCCAGGGCATTCCTGGTACCTTAACAATGGGCTAAGAATCTCAGCCTTAGGGTAAACAGTCTCCTCAAGGTGGATGTCATTCTTTGGTATTGAAAGTTGGGAGCAGAGTAGTACAATTCTCAAGGAAAAAGAAAATTCATTGAAATTGGCTTTCTGGGATGCATACAAAGACCACATGGCAGTGACGAGATGTCAGTCAAACCAACTACCAGTCAACCAAATAATAGATAGGTCATTTCCATGAGACTCATTCAGGGGAAGAGGTCAGCCCAAACCTTCTCCATTGTTCCCTGGCCCCATCCTCCCTGAAGCAGACTGACTTCACATTAAATGAAGTCTTCAGGGGATATGGGACTAAGCTTTATATGCCTTGGCAGTGAATCGATGCTTCACAGCTATAGGCTTGCTGAGAAATTCAGTGCATGTACTTTCATAACTAAGAATACTTCAAAAATAATCATCTCAACTCATTTTGAGGCAATGACAACTTTTCCATAGCCTATAAGGGGACTTGTCCCTAGAAGGAAGCTGGGGACACTGAGCCACTCTCTGGCCGCCCAGCTTCAAGGCTCCCACCATAGGACTGAACTTGACAAAAGGACCAGTGACAGTGCTGGATCATGCCCTCATTAAATTCCCAGCCACATTCATCTTAAAACTGGTTTGTCTTATCTGCCTTTCTTCTGTCCTCGTGGCCATTTACTGCTTGAGAATCAAAGCAATTTGTTTATAAACATAATACCTCTAGAAGTACAAACCTGAAACCTCTTCTCTATATAATCACTATGTGCCACAATGCTTGGTGTGACTACCAATAAGGACAGACTGAAAGGAAAAGCTGCAGACTGGAGTTTTCCCAAGTTCAAAGATGAGTTTGCAGCCAGAGCTCACAATCCTTCACCCAAAAGAGAAGACAGTGTGTCCACTACCCCTTACCCTTGGGCCCAGGTCCCCCATATCAACTATCTCTGTTGTCTTCTCCTCTTTTCACATGGAATCAGAATAGCCCAAAACACATAAAGAGATGGGTGCATCTGTGTATTCTTTCTGGGGTTCAGTACAGACACATTTTGGAAGCACACAAAGCCAGAGAAGCCAAGCAAACAGCAACACTGTGGGTATGCTACAAATTGATGGGCTACAAAGAACATCTCCAACAGGCCCCACCTAGACCATAGGAAGCTACAGGAGCCCACCCAGATGCCCCTGCTCCCAGAACTGGTAAAGTACAAAACACACCCTCATACACTCAAATGGAAGGGTCCATCCAGCAAACTAGGACAAATAGGTACTTGATACCTAGGCCCCACTGCTGTGGGAAAGTTCCCTGATTTCTCTTCTGTGGTGGGTGATCTGATGAGGAAGGAGGTGTGGCTACATATCCTCTGCCCACTTCACATTATCCCTAGGGAAATGGCAGGCATTTGTTTAGGCTATTTATCATGTTGTATGCATATCTGCTTGACACTTCAAAACTGCTCTGATATTTTCCCCCTGCACATATTACAGGTGTGTGTTTGCGCTTACTCTCCAAAACTTAACTATGTGTGGAGGCAAGGGATATTTTGTAATAGTCTGCAATGCAATTTTGTGACTGATCAAACATGATGGGAATTACTGGGATCAGCAGGCTTCAAGGCATCCACAGTAAATTCCTCTACCTCCAATATCTGTTTTCACAAAAACCTTTGGGTCATTCTGTTTTCAAGTTAGGTAGATGTTGAGTTATCACAGAATCTATTTGCTCTGCTTCTTTCTGTACAGGAGAAGAAATCTGAACCTTGCAAAAAGAACAATTATTAAAATATACATATTGCATTTAAGCACTAAAAAAATCAACTGCATTTAATCTATTCTGAAGAAATTCCACTGAGGGCTGAATAACATACATACATACATACATACATACATACATACATACATACATACATACAAAAATAAATAAAAAGAGAGAGAAAACAAATTTACACACCACATATGTACATATGTATATATATAGTGTCGATTCTTCCCGCCGAAAGTGCTGATCCAAACCTGCCTGGAGGAAATGAGTTCTTTTAAAACACACACACACACATGCACACACACACACAAATGCAATCAGAGATAATCAGCAACTTAACAACACACTTGCAGCTGCCCTGGTCCCTCAAAAGGAAGGATCGACTTTTAATGTTAGTTCTGAGAGAAGAACAGATCCTCTGGGCAAATGAAGAAACAAGTGATCATGTCAACATCTTCAGGCAGAACACTTTCTAACACCAAGAAACTCTGGAGTGTCAGTCAGCTCCGGAAGGCACTTGCTTGTAAGAAGTCCTTTAATAACCGTGTTCCAACAGCATGGTTTTATGTGTTGAGTCAACTCTGGTCCTCTTCTCTGCCAACTTTCTTTCCTATGAGTTCAATGAGGAAAATTTGAAGCCTACAAGGGTGCCCCACCTTTTAACACTACAACATGACATTGTCATCTACAGATGTGCTGAACCCCTTTTATAACCATCTTGGGAAGCAAGTAGTCTGGGAACCTCAGGCTGGATATGTCTATGAACCTAAAGGGATAATGTGTGTGTCCAGTATCCCTCTTCCTCAGGTCCACTCCCCAAAAGGGAGATATAAAAGCTAGCCTGGTAGAGGACAGAAGCAGAGCAGTGGGGGAATATTTCCAAGGAACCCATGCACAACCTGCAATGGTGCCTCCTGCCCAGTTCCCAGCATGTCAGTCTCCAACAAGTGCCACCTGGAAAATAAACCTAGATTTGACTTATAAAAATATTTTAACATAGCTCCTAGTACATAAAGTTTACATCAAACATAAACTGCTTTATAAGGGACAGGCAATTCCCGAAATGTTTTAGGAGCAGCCACAAATACAATGTTAAAAACAAATCCCAAAACAGACCCTTACCTGAACAGAGGGAGGAACAAGATACTTACCTGGCCCCACCCTCTTGACACAGAAGCAACAGCCCATTAAGGGGAAATTATTTCCTCCCAGAGAATGAAATCTCTGGCCTGGGTTGACTAATATTCCTGTCGGGTAGGTCAATAATCTGACTAAGAGACCACCCCTCAAAGAGGCAGGACCACCCTGGGAAGGCAGTTTTACCTTAAGCTGCTCTAAAGAGAGAGCTGGAGTAATTATTTCTTTCATGGGATCATCTTCCTTCCCAGAAGCCTTGCCCCTAAAGTAGTCCCCAGGAGCCACTATGAGGTTTGGCTGGGTCTGTGAACTTTCTGAGTCCTTCAGATAGGAATCTCTATCCTTTCTTCTGTTCTGTGTTTTTATTTAAGATCCTAATCCTAGACTAAGTATGTCTTTTTCTGGCACTTTGGGCTTCCTTAATCTTTCTTGAATATGCCCCTCCCTACCATGTGGATGCTTGTTCCCCGTGTGCTTGGCCTCCATGCCAGATTATCTCAAAGGTCCAGGCTCATTTCCTTCTCTCTGCTCCTGGGAAACTGCTGAGATTTACAGCTTGGCTAGAGTTTGTTTCTTGGTTTTTTAATCTAATAAAGTTTTCTTCAAGCTTCTGTTTAAGTCTATTATTAAATTCTTTTGTTAATGGGACCCAGAACCCCAAGAGAGACCCTGATTTCCAACATCAGCACTCTGACCTCTTTGAGCTTGTACCAGGGCATTCTTCCCCTTGATTGTACATCAGGGTCATATGAGAAGCTTTAAAAATAGAGTTGCTGGGATCCCACCCCCCAAGAGATGTTGAAACAATAAGCCTGGTATGGCTTGAAAGTTTTCCAGTTCCCCCAAGACGCTCTCAGTGTTCAGTGGGGTTGAGAACCATTGAGCTTGGAATGCTACCACCACCATGAAGGGGCCCCATTGGTTGAGAAGATGAAACATCTAAGAAGAATCAGGGTGTAATCCATTCTGTGTCTTCTGCATCCTACCCTCTCAAGATACACACCTGTCTCATCAGTTCTCACAAACTTGATAACCTCAGTGGTTTCTCTTCCCCAAATCTAAGCCTGTAGTGAGTGCAGCAGACCAGGGGTTTATATTTTACTTGTATTTGTCATATTAAAGGTACTTCCTCACATTTAATACCAAACGGAAGTTAGGAAATTAGTGTGGCAAGGTTAGGGCAACTTAAGTTCTTTGCAGGAAACCACCCCCCTCTTCCTCATCTCTATCTCTCTCTCCTTCATTCTTTTCTTCCCTCCTTTTCTCTGTCCCTTACTCTCTCCTTCACTCCCTTGCTCTTCTCCCCTCCCTCTCCGTCTCACGGTTGTCTCAGCTTTCTAGTGTAGTTTGAGGGATTCCACTGGAGGAGGCTCCAGCCCTGTGCCCACCCACACATATCCCAGTGTGTGGAGCTCTCAGGAAAGGAAACGTCTCTAAAGAGGAGCCACATGAAATAACCTCATTGCTAGAACAAGGACAGAAGACTCTCAAATGATTCCTTGACTTCCTTCTAGATGCCTCTCATGGGCTAAGGGGCAGTATAACAAGATTGAATTGTAACAAGGTCATGCACAGACCCTACAGCCCATAGGCCTCCGTCCTCTGCACAGGCAATGTGGAAGATAACATGTGGAATCTTCCCATCCACACACAGGAGTCCAAGTCTCCAAGAGTCAGGGGCGGGGGAGATAGCCACTCTCGTTTCTCATTCTGTGCTAACCCAGCCGAGCTGTATACAGACTCTGCAATCCACTCCACCTAGCCCTTTGAGGTGAGTCAGCATGCACGGATGAGTAGCCTGTATTCTCTTCCTGCTGAGATCTGGTACTTTCCCCCCTGAGAGTTGAAGGTTCTACCACCTCCTTGAAGAAGGAGGCCCAGTTATACAGCATGCTGCTGAAGCTGCACTGGCCCATAGAGCTGGTTCCTATCCAGCCATCCTGCCTTCACCCAATCACTCACATAGCAGGAAGGGGCGGGTCTTACCTTCTGAGCAGAGCGTGCCACCGTAGCCAGTGGTGGAACAGTCACAGGTGGGATGGCCATCCAGGAGGAAGCAGATGCCACCATTTTCACAGGGACGCTCACCACAGGGACCCTCAGCTTCTAACTGGACACCCTGGCTCCCCAGAAGCCGAGGCTCTGAGTTGCCATACTTGAGATCCAGCATTAATCCCTTAAAGCCAGGCATGTTCTGTACTCCCTCGAGGGTCAGGGCAGAAGGTCGGATATCAGCAGGGACGCCACCGAGGAACAAGTCACTGACCACATCCATGTAGGGCCGCTGAGGCTGTAGCGCCCCAGACTGGCCCTCACCGTCAATCACCAGCCCAGTGCGCAGGCGGTCACGGCTCACCATGAGAAAGTGCCAGGTGCTGTCGTTCACCTGCTTGTTGGACAACACAGCGGTCTCGGCGCAGTCCATGCTAAAGCGGAGCTGAACTCGGCCATCCACCAGGGAGAGGCAGAGGAAGTCACAGACACCACCATCATCCAAATACAGGAGCAGCCCGGTGGACACGTTGGTCTTGAATTGGAAGCTCAGGTCACTGCGAGTGCTAGCATCCCAGCGTAGGTAGCGAGCCCACTGGTTGGGGAGGCCCATGAACTCCAGACCCAGGCAGAGCCCAACCAGGGAGCCCAGAAAGATGCTCACCTTTAGGGTGAAGAAAACTGAGTGGAGGGTAAAGCTCATTGTGGCTGCTGGGCCAGGGCACAGAGGAGTAAACAGACCAGGGAACAGCCCTGGGGCCTGGGGGCTGGGGACTAGGGGATGGGGGCTGGGAGCGGGAGGCAAGGGGTAGGGCTTTGGTTATAGAAAGACAAAGTGATGCACAGAATACACTCAAGAATACACGCAGGAATGTTAGGAGGGTGAGGAAGGAGGAAAAGGAACAACACAGCCCTAGAGAGGCACACAGGCAAGGAAGCCAGTAAAGAGGCAGAAGAACCAGATGGGATGTTGGGAAGGACCAACCAGGGACAGGTTGAGGGAAGAGTATCCTTCTCCAAGAAAAGATCTCAGCTATCCACACGGATCCGGAGGCCTTGATTCAAGGAGGAGAAGGAGCCCAGGCTAGGAACAAACGTTCAGCAATGTGTTCTTCCGGGCAAACGTCCTAGCCAGAGAGACCAAGGACAGGGCTGGAGCCTCCGGCCGGTGATGAAGGAGAAAGAAACAGTGAAGCCAGGCGAAAGGCAGCCCCAAGTCGAGGACCAGTGTTAAGGTTCTACTGTCTAGCAGAAGCAGGCCCTGGGAAGGGGAACGGCAAGCAACTGAGTACTCAGGCGGAACGGAACCCGGAGCAGAGAAGAAACAGATTCAGGCTTCATGGTGCTGACCAGAGGCAGTGCTGCCCATAGCACGGCTCCCAGGACTCCAGAGTAAAGACCTGTGGGAGAAGGTAGAGAAGAGATTAGGATTAGAGCTAAACATCAACAATTACATCCCATGGCACAAAGATTGATGGAGTGCGGATGCCAGTAAGACAACTCTAAATACTCCTTCAATGCTAAGTACTTCACACAGGACAAGGGCCCAGTTCTCCCATGGCCAGGGGAAGACCCTGAGCCCAGATCCTAATGACACACTTAGTTTTTCCAGATGTAAAATGCAAATATCATGGAAAATCCCCAAAGCCATATTAGTATATTTTTGGAAATATTAACATTTTAAAACATCCAAATACCCATATATAATGTTTACTTATTTATATATTAAAAACATTTTTTTCTTTTTCAATTTTACAGTCCATCACTTGAGTAAAAGAGGCCTAAGACCTTAAACTTTTAGAAAGAAAAATATATAAAAATCAAGGGAAGTGAACAAGTAGACAAAACAGCCCCCATCTCTAACCAAATATTAGGGAAACTTCTTAAAAAAATTAAGATTAAAAAAATTGAAAGGCTGAGTTTGGATTCTAATTGCTGCACATGAAATTTAAAACAATATTCCTAGCCTATTTGAATTTATACTTAATAATATGAAAAGCAGACAAAATAATAGTCCCTTTCCAAGATTGGGAAGAAAAATAGTGAGATTAGTGTAGTGTGGCCCCAGCATAAGCTTTGTACAAAGTAAGTGGTCAATATATACTAGGTTGGTTTCTTTCTTACTTCTAAAATGAGAAGGAATGGTTAGATGAGGAGAGAGAGATAGAGGAAGGGAGGGAGGGGGGAGGGAGGGAGGGAGGGAGGGAGGGGCAATGTATATATGCACAATATTGAGAAAATTCATAAATAGCCAAGACATGTTACAGACAGAGTGAATCATTGATTGTGACTAGAAAGGCAGCCAATATCCATTGAACTTGGGACCTGGTTCCTGAAGGAAGCTTCTGATTTACCTAACCAAGCTGGTGATTTCTCTGTTCAGATAAAGCAGTGTAATTTCCAAGGGCTATATGCAAGTTGTGGCTTACTCCTTGTCACAGCTGGTAATTCACAGTTGTTCCCAATGGTCTCTGTTACAGCACCACAGTTAACTCTATCTACAATGACAGTATCAGCAAAGCTAGACAGTTCCTGTCTTTGCAGAGGAAGATGCCATCCCTTTAAGCAGGGACAAACTCCTGTTCTACGTGAACAAACAACCTATTTCCACAAGAGCCTGATCAAATTCATCATCAGAAAAATCTTTGTTCTATGAAAGAGTGTCACCCAAGCAGTATTTACTGAAGTGTGGCATGGATATCCCCATAGGCTCAAGGGATAGCCAATTAGAATTTGGACATAGGAATATACTTGTAGGGGTGTGTGCCAACCACCAAGAGTTCAGGATTTCTTTGTGTGTATGCTGGGTAATATCACTTTGGTAACACGAAGTCAACTATACTCACACCACAGCTAAATGTCAATATCACAAACAACATCTTGTCTATGACAAGACGAATTTCAGCCATGAAAACATCCAGGAAGAATATTCCAGAATCATAGTCAATATGAAAATCTTGAGTCAGGCACAGACTGGTACTGTTAGAGTAGAGTAGGTTAGAGGTATGAGGCCAAAGGTGGGTAACAAGAAGTAAAGGCAGGAGACTTGACAGTCTCCAAGAAAGTAATCAATGTGCTGAATGAGATATGCCAACCAAGTCCAAAGGCAGAATTCTCTTGGAGAGAGGGAACTCCAGTCTACCTAACTCAAGCTCATTCCAGGCACCATTGGATCAGAATAGCATAAGACACTCTTCCATACTCAAAGGCGTCACAGACTGGTAGAGGACTAGTGTAGTTTGGAGACAACAAATTGTACTAGAACCAAACTATTTGTTGTGGCAACACTCTGGGGCCTAGGACCACAGTGCCTACCACAGGACACTGTCATAAAACAGGAGTAGTGAAATGTCTACACAAAGAAGGAACCATAAAACAGAGTTCAAGAGCCACTATAAGTTCCTTTGACTTATATTCCATGCAGCGGCCTCAACATGGCCCCACAACACTCCAGAGTACTTCCTCAAGTTTTCAAGATGCCAACTCCAAGTGGTCCTGGAGGACAAAACAATTCCTATCTAATTGTCTGTGGAAAGCCATGAATGAATGAAGAACTACAATGTCCAGGTACACACACCTATCAGAGAGTATTGTAGGAATTTACTCATCCTGTTTTGTGGTGACCACACTAATCTATGTAAATGAGACTCTACTGTCTACCTTCAGACTCTTGTCCTTCCCTCTCAATCAAATTTAATATTGGAGACACCAACATATTGTGCATCAGGAGGAATCTAAAGGGCTGACTAAGAGAAGCCAAGCTTTCATTCTCATAGGTACCAAGCAGGTCTGATGCAGGAATGATACCATTAAACCACTCCATCAAGACTTGATATACTATTAACTGTCCACATTCTCTCCTAAAGAGCTATTTCTTTCTAGGGACATTACAAGGACCTTTGGGAATTTTCCCAGATGTCCAAATGCTATATATGACCTTATATTAGTAATCCAAAGCCTCCAGCCAATTGCTGCCAGCACTTCAGCCATCTAGCAGAACATGCGTCTGAAGAAATCCCATTCCCTCAAGAAATGGGACAAAGGAAAACAGAGAACCTCCTTCACCCAGTCAATCAATGGCCACCCACCCCTGAGTCACAGTTCAGCACAGGCAGCTGGGGTCCAGGTGGTTGGCTCCCAAGTTTACAAGGAAGGTTGGGGATGATACTGAAGCTCCAAACACTTATCTGTTGTGTGGGAACCAAGCAAGAGAGGGAAAGTGAGTGACATTATCTAATTGCCAGCTAATTTACATAATTATCGAACAGCACAGTTTTTATGTTGGGTGAACATCTTTGCAAATGTCTCATATTCCGGCTGCTTAGAATGCAAGGGGAGACCTCACACAACTCTGACATGTGGACTATTTGCCACAAGGATGGTTTAGAAGATCTGGCTGCTATTTGCCCTCCCCACCCACTCCTTCCCTTTTCCAAAGGCCATGGGGATTTAGTTGAGCTTGAAACAGACTCAAGAGATAATGTGTTATCTCTTGATAACAATAAGACAGTGTTTAGAACTAGAATGGTTGGGATGACATGATGATGTCCATCCTTTACCCAGCCCTACAATGCCCAGATGGGGTTTTCAATCTTTCCTATAGAGTCTAGAACTTTATCTAAACTGCTTCTTAGACTCCCATACCAGGACTGCAGAGGCTCTCCAAGAGCTTTATATTGGTTTTAATCCTCACTCACTACACCTTTCATCCCATGGGTAAAAGATTTTTACCATCAATCCCAATTGATGTCATTCAAGTGGGATTCACCTTAATCTCAGACCACATAATCCAGGCTAGCCCATTGGGGCATTTCAGTCTCTTGGTCACAGTAAATGGTTTGGAGATAAGTCTGCCATCCAAACTGAGTCAAATTAGACTTATTACTGGGACTTTAACTGGAATTATTTGAGATATGACCCTCTTAAGTCTTCCTACCATGTTATTAAACTCTCAAAAGTCAATACTTAGTGATAAATACCACTCTTAATATTAAAGATAATCTTATCTATGAATGAAGACAACACAGAAAAGTAAGAGGCAAAGGAGGCACAAAGGCAGATTTCTACTGGCATTGTTTTAAAATCTAGATCTGATAGGGCCTAAAGAGGAGCAGGCCCTAGAACTTTCTTTACATAAACCAAATTTATTTTTTATTAAACAAGTTTGAGTTGGGGCAAGACCAAGAGTCCTGATCAATACTATTTTAGTAATACTGGGCTATCAAAAGTTCTGTCTTTAGGAAGTTGACAAAAGCTTCCGTTCACACTGCCCCATCTGTATCTGAAGGAACTCTCTGTGATTTCAGACTCACATCCTGCCCTCTCCCTGAACCAAAGCTTTGGATCCCCGTCTCCCATGATCTTAGACAAAGGTATAGGACTCAGCATGCTTCATCTCTCACTTTGAAAGTAGATGGAAGGTTGTTCTTACTCAATAGTCTGAGAAATTAACTCCTTCAACAACTAAATCACAACCATTACCACCCTTGACACTATACCTAAGACAAGTAAGGCTCTGCTGCAGGCAATAAGGTCAAGGCACAAATTCTGTCTAAGGTCTAAAAGTAGTATAGATAATAATGGAGAACATGAACTTTTGAGGCAGAGCTATAACTCAACCCAGATTCACATAATTATAGGCACTTAACATTGGGCACCTCCTTTAAACTTTTGTGCATCCAAAAGAGGGAAGGGGTTGATAATATTTAACCAATAATTTAATTCTGAGCTCTATCAATTCTAAAACTGTACATAAGCACAACTTTGAAAAACTGTGAGAATATGTCTACTAAAGTTGAACATTTTTAAATCCTCCTAACTTCATTCTCCTACTAAGTAGATACCAACAGAAATGCCTAATATGTCCAAGGACATCTGAAAATGCTCATAGCCTTATTCTCCATAATAGAAAATAACCAAATTCCCATCTGCAGCAGAGAATATATATACATTTTAATCTATACAAGCAAAATGATGCTCAAATTTGAAGGTGACTAGTCTTCATTTCTAGACACAACATGGATGAATCTTACAAGCATAATGTGGAAACAAGTATAGTACTCAGAAGAGAATATACTATATATGCTTTGTTTATACAAAACTCAAAAGAAGAAAAAATATTTATTCCATGCTATTGGACATCAGATCAGTGGGTACTGATGAGAAGAGGGCAGAAGAGGTAATGAACTTAATTTCAGAATCTGAGTGATGCTGCAGTGTGTTTAGTGCAGACTCATAGACTGAGCACTGCCTTCTGATGCATGAGCCTTTCTGTGTATTTCAATTAAGAAAAAGAAAAACACCAGTATACTGCATCACACACACTATATGCTAATCTGCCCACTTTCCTATGTCACCTAGAGAAGAGGCTTGTTTTTTGTTTCTTTTGTTTTGGATGGTTGGGCTTGTTTTTTGTTGTTGTTTTTATTTTATTTGTGTGTTGTGTGTCCGTGTCTGTGTCTGTGTCTGTGTCTGTGTCTGTGTGTCTATGTGTAGAGGGTTTTAAAGAAAGTTATTGCTGCTTTCTGTTTGAAGGCTGGGACTCCTTACTCACACCTCCCAAGATAAAGCCAATCTCTCATCTAAGAAAACAAGAACCAATATCCATCCGCCAGGCTTAGCAACTCCCCCTTTCTCTCCCAGTCCATTCACATGCTGGTCCTCTCTTTCACAATTCATCAAGTATAAGAAAGCCACTCCACCTTCTACCATTAGATCTACCTGCTAACCCACTTCTACACACACACACACACACACACACACACACACACACACACACACACCAAGTTCACCCATGTTAGAAGTGTCTCTGCTTCTCCTTCAGATCAGGGAAAGGACAAGAGTCCCTGGGGATCGCAACACCAATCTTTCAAATGGACTTCCAGGAAAGTCATGTGTTAACACTGGAAAAGGTGACACGCTCAGAAAGAGAAAATAAACTTTTAGCATGGAACTTTCATATTCCTTTTAAGTTTAAAACTAATTCCTGTAAACAAATAAGAAGTGCTGAATAGAGATGGCTGAGTGATTAAGAGTGCTTCCTGTTCTTTCAGTACACCAAGGTTGTCCCCAGTACCCAATTCAGACAGTTCACAATGTCTATAGCTCCAGCTCCAGGGAATCTGACAGCCTCTCCTGGCCTCCTCAATCATCCCACATACCCACACTTACACAGAATATATATATAATATATATATATATATATATATTATATATATATATTGAATATTGGGCAAATTTCCATTCTCTTCAGGGATACTAATTTATCAAAGAAGAGATACAGCAGAGTAACATGAAGGTAAGAAGCCAATCTTCTACACAAGTTTCTCACTGTACAAGGAAAGAGAGGGCTACTAACTAAGATTTGGCACTTGTTGAAGGGCAGAAAGCAAAGAAAGTGGGACGTGCTTGAGAGGCAGGCTGAGGTGAAAGAGCAGGTCATGTCCATTCCTCAGTTTCATCGAGTGCTTAGATGAAGAGGAAGGAGCCCTCTGTCTCTGAGCTGGCACTGGGAGTATGTGGATGAAACTGTGAGGATCCCAAGGGATCGTGGTAAGCTTACACTACAGCCTGTGTCTAATCAAACAAATTCTAAGGGAGATAATGGAAGGGTATACAACTTGATACTTCAACATAACACGGACAGAACATATGATTTCTAGCTATGTAGTGAACAAAAATTCAAGAATGAAATTGACCCAATGTCTCACTCACACCTGTGTGTGTATATACATAGATAGATAGATAGATAGATAGATAGATAGATAGATAGATAGATAGATAGATAGATAGAATCTTTGTTTTTGTGACTGCCAGGAAGTCAGGTGTAATCTAACGTAATCTACATGAACTATAGGCTAGAGGGAAGATGGTTGTCTCTGACAGTCTGGTGCCTCTCACTATGATTTTATTTTAAACTCCACTCTTTAACAGAGGTATGAGTAAGCTGAGGGGTAGTGAATGGAAAAGGTTTTTTTTTTTTTTTTGCCTTTTGTTATCTTGTTTTAAACCATGAAACACTTGTGTTCCAGATACAAGGATAAATTTTTTTAAAAGCAGTTCAAGCCCTGCAAGACAGATTCATACTAATAAAAAAGAAAGCCATGAATCTAAACAATTTAAGACAGAGAGCTAAAGAGACAAGGCAGGCTATAAGCATGGACTGGGTATAGCATGGGGCAGTCTCCGGGGTCCAACATAGAACATAGAGCTGTATGGAATAGCAGCTTCCAACATGGGCTCCACAGCCAGACAAATCCTAGACATGATACTTGATGCCTGTGTGACCTTAAGCAAGATGCACAGCCTCTCTGTGTCTTGATGTCTGATATGAATCGTGGATATAATAACAGAGTGCACACTTAGCTCAAGTCCACAGTGCTCAGCACAAATAGAATCCTGCCACTGTCAGATGCTTCTGATATGGTTAATGTTTGTCCTTGGGGCTATTTCAGAATGACTAATGTAGTTCTGCCTAGCCTGCTCAGGATCAGCCTTTAAGACAGGTGAGCTTCTTTTAAATTTATCCCAATGTCACAGGCCATGTAAAGAGTCATTTCTGAGGGCTGAGGGAGAGTCTAATTGATAAAGGGCTTACTGAACAAATATGAGGCCTTGGGTTTGATCCCCAGAACCCACATAAAATGCACTAGGTATATGCATCATACCTGTAACCCCAACACTAAGCAGGAGGATTTCTGGGGCTCAACTATCAGCCAGCCTAGACTACTAGGTGAAAGACACAGTCTCAAGAAAAAGAAAAGATGAAGATGAATATGCCTAAAGAACATCACTCAAGGTTGTTCTCTGACTTCCACGTGCACACATCTTCAGGCACACACATGTATACTGTGTATGCAAATATGCGCGTGTGCACACACACACACACACACACACACACACACACACACACACACACACACAGAGAGAGAGATAGCAGGATTGAGGATTTACAGAGGCAACCATCAGCTGCTCAAGCAGGGTCTTTAGTAGGAGACTGAAGCATTCCTTAAATTGGAAAAAAGGACCATAGGTTCTCTATTAACTGTTGGGTGGAGTTCAGTCTAGTGAGCACAAAAGTTAAAAAGAGTACTTATGTCTTGATCTTACAAGGACTTCCAGATGAACCAACTCTCCCTAACCCAGTAAGGGCCAGACACCTTTATAGGGATATATATTCAGTGCTAAGTGCATGTATGCGTGGAATATAATAGAGTCCAGACAAAGTCCAGAGATAGTCCTGGGCTGGTGGGGTCAGAGGAGGTTTCTGAGACAAAGAAAGACTTGCTTTCATGGAAATTTGAAGGACAAGTGAGGCAAAGACAATGGGTAAGAAGTGTGAGGCAGGTGTAGTAAGGCACACCTACAACCCCAGCATTTGGAAGTCTGAGGCAGGAGAATCACCATGAATTTGAAGCTATCCTAGGGACACATAGCTAGTCTCCTTTGCCAGCTAAGGCTACAGGACATCTTGTCTCAAAAACAAACAAAAACAAAAAAGGAGGGAAAGAAGGGAAAAAGGAAAGAAAGACTGCCAGTCAGACAAAAAGTTCTGGTTGGTATGAGATAGCACTAGACTGAATTTCAGAGTTAGTCTGTCTCAAACTCTAAACCAAGTCACTATATAAGAGGCTACAAGACCTTTCCAGGTGTCTCCTGTAAAATGGGGAGATCAGTATGTTCACTTTCTAGGATGCTGTGGACACCAAAGACCACACAAAGCAAAATAATAATCACATCTTGGCAAGCTTCTAAGAATTATAAAGAAGCAAGTTATGGAATTAATCTCTTCCCAACAGGCCACCATCATTCCATCTCCAACCAGAGCCCCGAGCTGTCTGGGGGTTAATACACAACAACTAATTTTTCCTTGTAGATCACAAAATTTGAGCCCTACAAGGTGCTTGTGGACTCCAACAAAGCCCCCCAAGCAGCCAGAAACCCCCGAAGCTGGAGTCATTCTCCAAGTAGTGAACTCTCTTCTCCTGTCCCTTCCTCTGCTTGCCAGTGGCCCTCCCCAGCCTGGAGTTCCCAGCCATGAGGTGGAAAGCCATCTGGCTGCTAGGAGAGTTAATAATTTATAATGAAGATAATCACCCTTCAAGATCCTCGCCTCTTGGGACCATTAAAAAAGATTCAGTCGAGAGCCTGTGAGTTCTTTACATGAAGGGATGGGGAAGGGGAACAGGGAGGGCTAGAGGAGAAAGAGGAAATGGGAGGGAAATAAGAGGGACAGATAAGCTCGCTGCTTAGCTGATACTTTCCCCCTGTAAGAGGGTGGGGAGAGAGGGCAATTATTCAGCCCTAGAAGACTATGGTACCCAGCCTTCACAGCACCAGCCCAGCCAGAGTGCAATTTACGGGTCTTTTCTCCTAGCCAACTCTCTCTACACAAAGAGAGAAAAAAAATCAAACGAATGCAAGAGAAGGGGAGAAAGACACAGACAAGAGAAAATAAGCCTGCCTAGCAATTACGTCTGGGACTGTTTGGAGGGCTCTCTCTGTTCTCTTTCCAGGACACAGTAAAGCTCCCACTGTGCTAATTATTCCCATTATTTGACAATTTCTCTATTAACAAAGCAAGAGGTGCCGCAGCTGGCAGGGGGAGAGGAGAATGGACTGGCAGAGGCTCTGGACAGACTCAGGCTATGAACGCCCAGACAAGGCAAGACGGATCCCTAGTTCACCCTTAGCGGGATGTGAAGCCTGGCACAGCACCCCTGCAGCTGTGCCTCAGACAGGTGGGCTGCAGAACACAATACCTGCAAGTCAGTGCATGGGGAGAGGGAAGCAGAGCAAAGGCAGGAAGCCGGGTTTACCCACAAATGCTGTTTCTAGAAAGTCACAATACGGGTAGGGCTTGAACCCAGGTCCAGAAGTCTCTATGCAGCCTCAAAGAAGGTAGTAGCATGAATAAGCACTCAGGACAAGGCTATTAGTAATTCGATCCTCTCACTTTGGAAATCCCTGGAAAGGCTGATACACTATTCTTCTAGCCTATACATTTAACAAGCACAAAACAATGCATGCTTCACACCATGCCAGGTATATTAACATCCAAAGTCAATTAATCCTGGCCAATTAATAGTCAGACTGCAGACCTGCTTTTGCTAAGAAAGTCACCACCTAACAGCTTGAGGCAACCAGAAGAGTCTACCATAGGAACTGTGATGATCTTTGTTTGAGAGATGAGCAAAGAATGTTGCCAAATTATAATCAAAACTAATACAGGACAGACCTCAGGGCCTCCCATCCAAGACAATAATGTTAAGAAGGAATGTAGCCATGAGCATCCTATCCACTGCACAGACTCACCACTTGTAAACTTAACAACAAAGCCATGAAGAAGTTCATTGCTCAAATGGAGTAGAGGTCACAGCTATTGGGGACTTGCTAAAGAAAGTATCAGCCATGCCCAAGTACCTTCCACTCTGTGTAAAACACTGTGACATGAGGGGGGACATCCACAAGAAAACAATAAAGAACTATCTCAATGATACCAGCAAGGACTAAACCCCTCCCCTTGGCTTAGACCCAAGATGCTGCCCTAAGTTCTCTACCAAAGACCACACAAGGAGCTGAGTCTTTAAGCATTACAAAATATAAAATAAAACTGCACTATTAATTAATGAATGAATAGTTTGATGGGATATTCTAAGTTTGGCCCTACATTCAAGACCTTGCTGAATCCTGATCAATTCAACCATGCCAGTGTTTTTTTTTCAATCCTAGATGAAGCACTAGCATTCTAATGGGGCTCCTTGAGTCTACCTTTGCCCCATACAGAGTCTTGCCTACTCAGCTATCAGGGTAACTGATTTGTTTTTACACAGGAAGTATGTTTTAATTCAGATCCCACCAATGATTTTTTTTTTCAGCATTTCATGCCCACACTGAAATCCAGAATCCTCCATGCAGCTGTGGTCAGCTTGGCCCTTCCAATTGCCTCTACTATTTCTCTACCCTTGTTCAGTGTCCTCCAAACACACCAGCATTTTCAAGACTGGCTAAGCACAACCCAGACTCAGGCCTTTGAATTTGCTACTCCTGCTGTTTGGAATGTCCTCCCTGAACTTTCTCAGACCTGCTCCTTGTGTGCTCTCAGCCCAACTCCTGTCTCCTCTATTGAAAATGCCTGTGCAGCACTGGTAAGCACTCTCCAGCCTTCCCTTCCTATGAATTTTTTGAGAGGGAGGTTTCAAGACAGGGTTTCTCTGTGGCTTTGGAGGCTGTCCTGGAGCTAGCTCTTGTAGACCAGGCTGGTTTCAAACTCACAGAGATCTGCCTACCTCTGCTTCCCGAGTGCTGGGATTAAAGGCTTGTGCAACACCACCCAGCCTTTTTAAAAAAAAAAATGTATTTCTTCATGTATTTTGTGTATATGAGTGCTCTGTGTTCATGCACACCAGAAGAATCTGATCTCATTACAGATGGTTGTGAACCATCATGTAGTTGATGGGAATTGAACTCAGGACCTCTGGAAGAGCAGACAAGTGCTCTTAACCAGTGAGCCACCTTTTCAGGCCCCTTCCTATGATTTTTGTAGTAAAGCTACATCTGCACATCCTACCACCTGCCTATGGGCTGAGAAGAGGTGATGCAGATAACTGGACCACAGCTCCACCTTTGCTCAGAAAGTCACCACATAATAGAGTGAGGCAACCAGAGAAGTATCCAAATCAGAAAGTCCTCCAATCATTTAAAGCAATAGCAAACCAATTCTAGAAGCCCATTCCTGTCAACAGCTAAGGAGGGCTGGGCAAGACAATAACTGCTATTACTGTCCTCATTTCCATTATCATCATCATCATAATCACTACCACCATCATCATCACTATTTCATCCTATTCACACCATGACTTTAGAGGTTTCTCCAATAATGTTGTTTGAACAATTGCTCATTTTTTGCCATAAACCTTTGGCTAAACCCCCTTTTCTATTCTGCACAGATGTGCCCAGTCCTTAATTCTTGTGACTTGCTTTCTTTGAGTGGGATATTAGCAAAAATGACATGAACAGAGGCTTGAAAGGGACTATCTTCATCTGCTCACTCACCCTTGCTCCATCACCATGAGAACATGCCTAAGCTCACCTCCTAGATGACGAAGTAAACACAACAGAATTCAATCACCCTAGTTATTGTGGCCAAGGCTTGAGCTCTGAGAGATTCTAGATCTTCAATTGTGGGGTAGCTGGAGAAAAAAAGGCAAAATCCTTAGCTCCAGATTTACTATGAATGGAATTTTCAAGCCCATAACCCAAATGATGGGGTTCAACTTCATTCACTTTGGTATGACTGTCTCTTCTGGAGGCCACCACCACACACTGCCCATAATGTAGGTCCTGGGGAGAATCCTGGGTTGGATGGTGAACCATGGTCAACAGCCAGCACAGTTCCCATGTGCTGTGAAATAAGTATCTAAAGCAAGCAATGCCCATGGAAATCTTGAAAGGTAACAGGCAAGAAAGAAACAGCTAAGGAGTAGGAAATACACATAGCAATGACCTCACAGGCCCCTTTAAAAATAGTACATGCTAATGTGTGCAGCTTTAGGTCAGCATATACAAAACACTCTCTCACCTAGCCTTCATAACAGTGTTACCTTCGCAACTCCCTTTACCTATGAAGAAACTGAAGCTCAGAGACAGAACACCATTTGTCGAGGAGATAATATAATTAAATCTTAAACTCAAGCACTTGAACAATAAACAAGTCTCGTGTTTCTATTTTGATGTTCAACTGGCAAGAATTTCTCACAGATCTTTTAGATAAAACTTGTAAGTATGTGAATGGCCCTTTCATATGCCCACAGAACACTTCACTAATCTGTCAGGTGCCTGCGGAGCCTCAGAACCCTCCTCAACCCAACAGTGTAGGCCCTGCCACAGACATTCATTCCATGAATTAAAAATTGCAAGAAGTATATGAAACGCAACCCATGCGTTGATTCCACATTAATTAAATGCATTTGGACAGTACACAGAGGACCCACCTATGCCAGATTCTTCTGGTAATGAGTTCATATGTGACAGCAAAACCCCTCAGCTAGGTCTGCTAATTCAGAACTATCATATCTCAAATGCAATTCCCATTGTCTTCAAAAAACAACCAGAACTTCAACTGCATCTTTCTTATGATGTCTTCATTTTAGTTACTAGTAAAAGAGACTTTAATTTTAAAATAGAAAATGAGTATCGTTTTCAAATAAAGGCTCAAAAAATTAATGATTCTCCTTGTATGGCTTCAGCTTGGGAGCTCTAAGAATAGTGCAGGAATGTTTATGGTCCTTTGTTTATGATGCATTATTATACAATCAAGACTAATACAACCTGTAATTTTGCATTAATTTTCCCACCTTACTTATTAGTATCTATTTATAGCTCAGCTTTAAAAAACGTGCTATGCTTGAAAGATAACAAAACTTCATCTGTTAAAAAAAACACCCTGTAACTCCATCTTTCTGCCAAGCCTGGCTAGATATACATTATTCCAAACTAGATAAAATCATATGCTTCATAGTCATATGTCCTTGCACCTACACACACACACACACACACACACACACACACACACACACACACAAAGTGAGTACCTAAGAAAAGATGGGAAAGTCAAAAGGTCACAATCTCCACCTTATTTAACAAAATTTACATTTACTTGTTGATTCAACAAACCTCTAATAAATACCTACCATTGGCCCACCAGCCTATAAGGTCCCAGAGTCCAAAATGCTCTAGTCAGATCTCAGTAAGCTAGGGTAAATGGTTACATGAGCAACAACTGATAGGGGAGTGAATGAATAAAGAGTGGGCAGTTTGACTCAACTGGGTCTCAGGGAAGATATCCTAATTGAAGGAAAGTCATGAATAGAGACAGGAAGATATCAGTGATACTGGGGTGTTCGGGGAAACCATTCTACCTGGATGGAATGCAAGTTAAAGGGGAGAGGGGAAAATGGAGAAGCATATAAAACTGGAAAGGCCTGTTGGGAACAGAATTACCAAGCTTTGAGTTACAAACTAAAGAGTCTTGGGGAGCCATTGAGAGAATTTCAAGCCAAGGATATGATGGACAAGGTAGATGGTATGGGGTCTGGATTTGAAAGGAACACATCACCACACAGAGAGAACAAGGGTGGGATTGTAACTCTTCTGAGGCAGATATGAAATGGAGTCCTGCACTTGGCTTCCATTTCTCATTCTTAGCCTTCCATGGCTGTTCTCTACACACCTCAGCACTGATTCCCAAACTGAGGCTGTATTAGAGCTAGGTAGATAATCCAAGAGACAGAAAGCAGTCAACAGCCCCCATACAACCAGACCTCTGCCTTGTATCTGCCTGGTTTTGAGAAAATCTTCATCTTATCCTAACCTCTGACCACATCCCTATACAATTCAGTCCTCTCAAAACCCAAATTTCCCCCAAGAAGATAGATTCCTGGATGCCTCAAATCCACCCCAGAGTGCAGGGTTCTCTGGATATAGTGGATAAACCAAGAATTTAGCAGGTCTAAGCTAATCCTGAAACCTCAACAACCTCCAACATCATCAGAACAGAAGATAACCAGATGTCTGAAGTCACTGGATGCTCTAAAAGGTAACCACAGCATCCTAAGCATGTGAGAAATTCTGTTATATGATTACATTTGACACAAGTGCATGCAGGGAAGTGAGATAGAAAAAAAAAATCTATAATGATCTAGCTACCAGAATCAGTCTAAACCAGTGGTTCTCAACTTGTGGGTCATGACACCTTTGGAGTTGACCAACCCTTCCACTAGGGTCGCATATTGGTATCTTGCATATCAGATATTTACATTATTATTCATAGCAGTAACAAAATTACAGTTATGAAGTAGCGACATAATAATTTTATGGTTAGAGGTCACCACAACATGAGGAACTATATTAAAGGGTCGCAGCATTAGAAAGGTTGAGAACCACTGTTCCAAACCTTGATTTCCAAAAATTTTGTCTTTAGAAAACCAGTGCCACAAGATGCTCTTTAAAAGATGCTCAGCCTTGCTGGGCATTGGTGGCACAGCCTTTAATCCCAGCACTCAGGAGGCAGAGGCAGGTGGATCTCTGTGAGTTCAAGGCCAGCCTAGATCGAGTTCCAGAACAGCCTCCAAAGTCACAGAGAAACCCTGTCACGAAAAAAAAAAAAAAAAAAAGATGCTCAGCCTTAAAGGAAACATATATACCATATCCTGCCCACAAGGCTCAGGGATCAGTGCAGTAGGAGTGTAAGAGCCAGAGACAGTGAATGACTATTTAAAAAAAAAAAAAAGCATTATCTTCTCACAGAGCAAGGTAGCTGCACAAATGAACTCAAAGAGGCTGCAACTGCACATACAAAACCTGGACAAGCCTAAGCCATACAAGTCCCAGCAATGGAGACCAGAGCTAGGCATACAATTCCACCCCTACCACGAAGCTATTAACAACTATCAGCTTCTAACAGAGCAAAAAACAGTTTTGGCTAACAGTGTAGCCCCTGGTATGTGACAATGCTCCAGTGGAAGACCACACATCCAAGAATGATAAGACTTGTAGGATTTTTTTAGAAGGACACAAAGTTGGAAGAGTAGATAAGAGGGTGGATCTGGGAAGAGTTGGAGGAAGCAACGTGAATATGATCAAAATGCATTGTACAAAACTCTCAAAGAACTAATGTAAAATGTTTAAAAAGGGAAAGGGGAAAGAAAACTGTTTGCTTGTTGTAAAGAACACAATGAACAGTAGATGTGGAAAGTTCCAAAAAGCCTGGAAGAAAAGGGGTCTGGATGGTCCAAGTCACCCCCCTCAATGTCTGCAGGTGGTCAAACTGAGGCTCTAGACAACCCAGCGTGGCTGGCTCCTGTATTGTTAGTCACTGTTCCCAAAGCTACAAGTGCAGATAGGCGACCATCTGGTAAGGGCTATGTCTCATTGCAAAGAAGGCCTAGTCATCCTGTTTAAAATTCAAGAGGTCCCTAAATATTTGCTGAGTGACATTCCCAAGAGAAAATTTGGAGTTCTTTTTAATGAAGACAGATTCACTAGCTTATGAATTTTCCATCATTCATTCATTCATTCATCCATTCAAACATACTCATTGAGCACTCGTCTATATGTTCTGTGTGAGCTGCTAGCCTTAGCAAAGAGCTATAATTAAGACAAGCTAGTATCTCCTCTCCAGGAACATAGGGCCTGGTGTAGGAGGGCAGGGCAAAAACCCTGGAAGGGTGTGACAGGATCAAAAAAGAGACAAAGGTTTGAGTTGCCTCACCCCCATCCATCCTTCTTCTAGTCTCTCTTTCCAAGGATGATGTAGTTCTATTACTGTATCTCCACTTAAATAGTTTCCTTCCCACACCCACCCTCTCACTTCCTTATTTGTAGTGCCAAAAAGAAAAAAAGAAAAAGATCCCAACACCCTGTCAAGAGTAAAAGCAATTGTGAAATCCCAAGTATAGTATGGAGCTGTGTGACCACCTCTCCCTGGAAACAACTCCTGGAAAGAAGCATCTGTCCTGTTCCATAAGAGGGAAGAGCTGGGTACCCAGGACTCCATCCAAGGCCTCCCAGGGGCTTATCTTCACAATGCCTTCAAAGCAGTAAGCTTGACTTTGGGTCCACTTGATCTCTTCTAGAAGCTGTCTGCATACATGTACATGACATGTTATGTGTGTATGCATCTGTCTGTCTGAAAATTATTTGTGGTCTCATTTTTATTTCCAAGGCCAGAACTTAGGTGAGGCTCTCTGACTCTCCATAACCAACTGTCTCCCCATACCTCTTCTGAATTCTTCTCTCTGGACCTGTTAGAATTCCTGCTGTTCACATTTGACTCCACACAATAGAAAGCCTAGGATCTTTTCTAATTAAATTATTTCTTTGCCAGACACTCTCTATCAGGTCCCCTTGTATCTCAGGATGATAGCTATGTAGATATCATCCTTCCTTTTACCTGTATCTGAACACCGTGTGATCATTTGAGAGTCCAATGCCACCTCTACTCCTCCATGTAGCTCTGACCTACCACCTGTGGTTAACTGGTAGTAGTATTAGTCAAGAATATCACTTTCTATTCTTGCCCCTCTGCAGAAAGTTGTATACTCACACTTGACTTTGGGCCTGGTCACATGATTTGCTTTGGTCAAAGAAATGTTATCAGCATAATAGGCATGACATGACAATTTTTGAAGAGTACTTGGCACTGTTGTACTTCTGTCAGCATGACTGGGTCAATCCCAGGAGGTGAATGACAAGAGCTATGCCAGTCATCAAGCCCAACTATGACCAAGCTAAACCAATCAAACCCCATCTCAACTACACAAATTGGATCTACAGAATTACCTCATTAAATCTGATCTAGATTGACAGGCTCTTCATCAGTAAGCCAATCAATGCTTACTATGGCACACCAGCAAGGTTTTTACAGTTAGGTTCTGATAACTGACAGATGCATGACCCCAAATCACTCTTCACATCCATAGAGATATTAGCTGCTATGATTTCCATTCTGTACCCTAGCTCTTATCATTGTACTCAATTCCCTGCTGTAACTTCTGTTCTGTATCCTAACTCTTATCATCGTACTCAATGCCCATGTGTTTATTGTTCTAACGTCATGGTTCCCGACACCTATATTCTATGAACTACACCTTCATCTCACTCCCTCAACAACTACCTGACCTTAAACTTTCCTAGAACTATTTATCATCTAAATACCCCTCACAAATATTTTTCCACTTTCTGCCTCCCTATAATCCCCTTCTATAGCCTTTGGACAGTCATAACACCCCAATACCTTCACTTTCATAGTATATCACTCTTACCTAAATAGAGATCCATGGTTCTCTCATCCCCTGCCTTTCTCCTAGGATAAATCTAAACATCAATGTCCCCTGCTCCAGAACAATGGGTCAGTTTCAGAAACCATCAGCCAAACTATGCCAATGAATATAACAACCATCACTGTGTTTCTCCCCTATCTCAGTTAGTCAGCAATCTGTAACATTTCTCCCATCTCCACCCTCTTCTTTAGATCTTCCAAACCCTTTCCACCTTGTTCACCAGTAAATGCCATCAGGGGCCCTGTTTTGATTAGAAAGCCTCCCCGGAACCCTGAACTTCTTTTCTTCCCTTCAGCTATACACTTTCTCTGCCCTCGCCCACTCCTCTCCTTTCTCAACTTAAAATAAGAAAAAAGAAATGGTCCCTTCAAATTTGACTCCCCCAGCACTCTTCTTCCAAACCCTCCTACCTCCCCAGGCCCTCACCCTAGCAACAAACACTTCTTTGAACCCTCTCTACAGTCTCCACTGACTGCGTTCCCACCTCACCCACTGCTCAGCAGCCTGCCAATAACCTGAAAAAGAAACGAGAATCTTCACTCCCCTTCAGGATATTCTCTGCAATCTTTTCCTCTATCAAAATTCATAATCTCCAAGATTTCCTTTCTATCCCTGTCCTCTGCATTCTGGCATCTCTACCCAACGTGTCCCCATCTCACACAGCTTTTCTCAAAGTTACCAGTGGCTTCTGAGATACTCAAACCAGTGCAGATGTGTGCGTCCTGCCCATCCTTCCTGCTGCCTTTGCGCTCTGGGTCCCTTCCTGCCACTTCTCTGTGCTGTCCTCCTTCTGTTTTGGGCATCCTTGAAAGCCACTCCCAGTTGCTCCTCTTCTCTTCCCACCTCTGGACAACAGTGCTCCCCATGCTTCCTCCAGCAGATGCCTTCACCTCTCTCTCTCTCTCTCTCTCTCTCTCTCTCGCTCTCTCGCTCTCTCGCTCTCTCGCTCTGGAAGTCTTGGTCCTGGTTCTCCAAGCAACCCAGCTATAAGTGGGCCAAAACCAAAGTCATTGTTTACCTCTCCCCCATGTCCCTCTAAATATTGCTCTTAATTGGTCATTCCTTTAAATCATCTTCTCTTCAGCAGGCCCAGTAAGCCAAGGCATGGTTCCCTCCCTTCTCAGGCCCCTTACCCATCTTTCCCACATTCCAGTGCTATCTTCTGTATCTCTTCTCCTTTTTCTACACCTCTCTGCCCTCCCTCCCATCCACCCCACCCACCTCTCAACTCAATCCAGACAGATCTCTTTAATAGCTGATCTTCATACTCCCAGTGTCTCTCCACTGCCGCCTCTCCTTCTGCACTGCCTCCAAGCCAGAATTAACTTTCTGAAACCCACATTTAAACAGATCACTCCCGGGCTTCTAAGACAGCTCCTTGCTGCAAATAGGAAAGAGTCCAATCTTCTCATATTCAGGTTCCAGAGACAAATAACATTCTTGAAAATTCACCAGAAACCAAGCACTGTTTTCATCCTACCCATGCAGAAATCAGCCAGCACACTTCTGACTTCCATTGTACAGATGGGGAAACTGATGTTTTGGGACTAAGTTACTCAAGGTTACCCACTAGAAAACTGAGTCAAGAGCAAACCCAGGACTTCTACTTCAGACAGAGGTGCTTTCCCTTTGGGCCCATGACTGATTAGTTTTGAAGTTAAAAATGTCAGCATTGACTATGTAATCATCTATGGTTATTCTAATGAGCTTTCTCAAAAGCAGGCCAGGAGCTCTCAAATAATCATTATCCTATTTGATTACCTTTGGAACCTGGTTTTCTGATTCTACTATCTTTAAGTTTAATGTAGGGTTTGAAATACTCCAACTAACACAAGAAAGTTCTCGGTACTGGATCTCACTAATAGCCTACTGTGATCCCCATCATGTCCTAGGAATATTTGGAAGAGAATACGTGAGGGAGAGGTTGTTTTGGGATTCCTTTGAATGAATCCCCCACAAGAATCCTACATTGAAATCTAAACATCCAGTGCCCAGTGAGACTTCATTGTAGCTATATTCTTTAATAAAGTAATTAATCTAAAATGAGGTCATTAAAATGGGCCTCATCCAAACTGGATGCTGTCCTTATAGGTACATGATATGTGTGCATGGCCAAAAACAAAGTGAAGATGGTATGCAGACACAGTGGGAACACAACTATCTATAAGCCAAGGAGAAACACCTCAGAGGAAACCAGGCCAGCCAACACAATGAAACTTGGATTTATGGCCAATAGTTTGTTTGGCACCAGGGCCCATTAACTGAGAGAAGAATCTCCTTCAGAGATCCCCAGTACAAAAGTGGCCTAGTGCTTCGGTTACTTCTAGTTTCAAAGGAAAGGGAAAATACTGATGGAATGTAAAAAAAAGAAAAAAAAGAAAGAAAGAGAGAGAGAGAGAGAGAGAGGAAAAGCCAAAGAAGGCTACAGATGACAGTACTGATACAACCCCACTGTAGGTCCTAGGTCCTGAACAAACATTCTAGAAGGATTAAGTTCTTAGAGAGGATTACCATCTTCCAAATGGGGCTGCTTTCCAACTAGACTTCTGGTCTTGGGTTTCCATACTAAGAGTTGTTACTAGAAAATAAAATTTAATTATTCTACCCATCCAAACCCCACCCCCAAAAGACAGTGTGCCTAATGGAAAATAAGAACTAACAACCTCATATCTCATCAAACAATCCCCCTTTTTAGGCAAATGTCTCACTATACTACCCAAAGTCTTGGGCCCAAGTAATTCCTCTGTTTTTACCTCCACCATGGTGCCCAGTTAAGAAACTAAAAAAAAAAAAAAGAAAGTAAAGAAAAGAAAAAAACACAACCAGAGAGACAGCTCAGCTGCTAAAGACTAAGCCAGAATTTCAAGAAAAACAGATCAGTTTAGAAAAATTAATATGTATATTATATATGTGCATATATATCAACATGAATAGATGTGTAAAATTTTAGAAAAAGCAAGATACAGAATATCTTATGATACTATTTATATAAATTTAAAGAAGACTCATACATAACAACATAATACCATATGTTGTTTGCCCAGGCTTGTAAATGTATATGAAAGCATGAAAAATAATTCTTGGGGGCCACTGTCAATATAAGAAAGGTCTCTCTAAAATGGGGTCTTCCCCTTTAAGTACTGCTAATAGTGGAGACTAGGTAATTCTTTGCTATGAGGCTGACTTGTGATTTAAGAATATTTAACAACATGTCTGGCCTCTGCTAGGTGACAGCTGCATCCCCCAAATGTTCCTGGTTGACACCTGCTATTCTGCAAAGAGATAGGACAACACACTCTGAGGATGAGTAACTGCAATTGTTAAATCTATATTTGTGATGCTTTTGTTCTTCAAAAGGAATTACTGGAAACAAATACATGCCAACCGTTTATTTGAATGATACAAATTTGAAGAGTTCTCCTTTCCTGAATTTTATACATTTATTAAATAAAAAACTACCATCTATAGCAAGCAAACTGCCACTTCTAAGAAGATCTTTTGTTGGGTAGGGTATCTCACACCTGTAATCCCAGCATCAGAGAGGCTGAGGCAGGAGGATGGCCAATGAATTTGAATCTAGCCTAAGCTACAGAGTGAGATTTTGTCTCAAAAGATAAATGTCTCAAAAAGAAAGGAAGGAAGAAAGGAAGGAAAGAAGGAAGGGACAAAGAGAAGGAAAGAAAGGAAGCAAGAAAGAAAGAAAGAAAGAAAGAAAGAAAGAAAGAAAGGAAGGAAGGAAGGAAGGAAGGAAGGAAGGAAGAAAGAAAGAAAGAAAGAAAGAAAGAAAGAAAGAAAGAAAGAAAGGTGGCCCGGAGAGGTGGCTCATTCATTGGTTAAGAGTGCACACTGTTCTTTCAGAGGTCTCTAGTTTGGACCCCAGCACTTACATCAGGCAGCTAACCTATAATTCCAACTCTAGGGTATTCTGACATGACTAGCCTTGAACAGCATAAGTAAAATGTGCAAACACACACACACACACACACACACACACACACACATATATATATATATATGTATATTATGTGTATCCACAATCAAATGCACACGTACAGACACACACATATAATTCAAATTAAAAATAAAATAAAAATTAAAAAATTTGCAATAAATAAACAGGAATGGCAGGACAAGATGAAATGGCCTGAGCTGAACTGAAAATGATTTGCAGAAATCCTAACCCCCGTATCTTATTTGTGAACAGGGCCCTTGTTGGGATTTTAAGATGAAGTCATATTGGAAGTGTGATTATTAGTGCTCATTGCCAACTTGAATAATCTAGAAGACAAGCCTCTAGGTGCAGATTTGAAATATTATTTAGCCTCTGGGCATGTGTGTGAGGAATCCTGTTGAGTATAGTATTTGAGGTAGGAATATCCACACTAAAAGTGGTGGCACCATTCCCTAAGCCTGTTACTGGACTATGTGAAAAAGAAAAAACAACACGGAGAACCCTAAGAGAGACATACATGGTCCCCTGGAGAAGAAGAAAGGGACAAGATCTCCTGAGCAAATTGGGAGCATGGGGGAGGGGAGAAGGAGCTAGGAGGAGAAGGGGAGAAGATGAGGGGTGAGGGGGAGGACATGAGGGAGCATGAATGTTGAATCAGGGGAAGAATAAAGGAGAACAAGATAAGAGATACCATAATAGAGGGAGCCATTATAGGTTTAAAGAGAAATCAGGGACTAGAAAAATGTCCAGAAATGGCACTACAAGGATGACACCAACTAACAATCTAAGCAACAGAGGAGAGGCTACCTTAAATGACCTTCCCTAATAATGAGATTGACGACTAACTTAAATGCCATCCTAGAGCCTTCATCCAGCAACTGATGGAAGTAGAAGCAGACACCCACAGCTAAACACTGAGTTGAACTGGAACCCAGTTGCAGAGAAGGAGGAGTGATGAGCAAAGGGATCCATACCAGGCTGGTGAAACCCATAGAAACAGCTGACCTGAACAAGGGGGAGCTCATGGTTCCCAGACTCATAGCTGGGAAACTAGTATAGGACTGATCCAGACCCCATGAACATGGGTATTAGTGAGGAGGCCTCAGAAATCTATGGGGCTTCTTGTAGTGGATCAGTACTTATCCCTAGCATAGGAATGGACTTCGGGAGCCCATTCCACATAGAGGGATACTTCCTCAGCCTAGACACAAGGGGGTAGGCCTAGGTCCTATCCCAAAGGATATGACAGACACCGAAGATCCCCCATGGAAGGCCTCACCCTCCCTGGGGAGCAGAAAGGGTATGGGATAGGTAGGGTGTTAGTGGGGGGGGGGCAGTGAACTGGGATTGACATGTAAAACAATCTTGTTTCCAATTTAAATTAAAAATGAAAAAAAAGAGAGAGAGAAAGCTAGCTGCACAGGCATCTATTGCTCTCTGCTTCCAGGTTGTGAATGGGATATGACCAGCTGCTTCAAGTTCCTGCTGCTTTGACTTAGCTGCCTTGAACTCAAATAAACCCGTTCTCCCTTGAGTTGTTTGCCGGGTGTTTTGTGGAAGCAACAGAAAAAGAAAGTAAGAGGATGGTGACCTAAATCTAATGAGTAGTGATATCACAGAGGAAAGACATCTAAACACAAAGGCACACTGAGGAAATAGCCATGGGATGATGGAGGCAGACTCCAAAGATGTCACAACAAGATAAAGAGCACCAAGGGTTGCTGAAAACACCAGAAGCTAGGAAGTGATGGGAAAAATCCCCTCTGAAAGCCTCAGAGGAAACATGGTGCATCCAACCTTGGATTTGGACTTTTAGCCTTGGTACTGTGAGAGGATACATTCCCATGGCCTTTAGATACCCATCCTGAGGCACTCCATCAGCAACAGCTGCCATAGTAACTACAAATTTAAGAGAAAACCCATCACTTTCTCAATTTCCAACATGGCTGGGAATATCATCTCCCTTCTCCAGCCTATAGAGGCTCCTGCTAGCTATTGTGAGGCTCACACAGCTGGGCTATGGAAGTTGAAGGTGCCCTGAGTCCTAGCCACTGTCACTTGGACTGTGTAAAACAAGACAGAAAAGAAAGGACATCACACCAGAAAGGACACTGGTTCATTGAGGTTTGTCATGTTGGACCTCAGTTTGCTCATCCGAGGAATAGGAATGTAAATAAATAGTAGCCAGAGGGTATCAGCAAGTCCAAGTGAAATAAGGTGTGGACAAATGCTTACAATGCAAGCTATTATTAGCTACAAGCTGTATTTCGTACCTAGACTGAAGAGACAATTCCAAAATTACCATTAACCTGATACCTTTAAGAGGAGCAAACACCTGTCTTTGAATGTAATTACTTTTACATTTGCTGAGGAAACCCAGTCTCAGAGAGGTAAAGCAAGGAAAGGAAATAGATGCTGAACATGGTAGCAAAAACTAAAACCAACTGAAGTTTTTACATCATACTCCCCTCCCCTGCCACCAAAAAAATTAATTAAACTTGTTCTTGTTTTCCTCTCTCATTAGCCATCTTGGCAGAAAACTGCCCCATGTTATGTTTAAGCATGGAGTGCTTAATCAACCATGCTTTGGTGTGTGGACTGTGGTATCAGAATGACCCTCTTGAAGAGATGTACTTGGGGAAGCCAAGAAAGTGCCAAAGTACAAAGACAGACAGGAAGTAGAAAGCCAAACAATGCTCACACACCTACTCAAACCCTCACCACAAACAGGCCTTGGCAGTAAACAGTTGGGTCCAACAAAGGAGGGTCAGAATAGAACAGCTTTATGGGAGGTTGTGGCAGGTAGGAGATGGAGTCTTGTTGGAAAGTCAGACCACTTCCTCTGCTGCCTTCCTTCTACTTCCTGACCACTGTGATGTCAACTGTTCTCTTGGCCACACCTTCTTTGCCATACTGGGTAGATACCCCTGAAACCACAAGCCAAAATAAATCCTTCTTCCTTCATGTCAATTATGCCAAGTCATTTGTCAGAACAACAGAAGGAGTCACTAACACAAATATGCGAAGAAAGAACCTCTGAACCCCAAATCTCATGGTGGTTTATGTGATATCAGTGTCTATAGGGTAGAAATCACTTCAAACCCTTCTTAGTCTATTTCCAGTTCCAAAATGGCTACCCTTGGGTTTTCCTTCTCTTGGTAAAGATATTTGAAAACCAATATCCACAAAATCTGTTTCCTTCTCCATTTCTCACTTTTAATGGTATGTGGTATAAGAAAGTCCCTCCCATGAAGGGTGGGGTGGGTGGGCAAAGAAAAAAAAGTCCCTCCTTGGATCTAACATCCCTCTCAAGTTAAAGCCATGGAAGTTTCCTTGTGCTCTGGGCTCTGTTTGTGAAGGAATATTTTCATTCATAAAGATTATTTATGTGGCTTCCAGCTAAAGAGTCCTTAGAGTAAATTAGATTTGGCTCCTTCCTTCCATTGATGGGAAACATGGGCCAATAGGCTAAGACAGTGTTCCAAGAAAATCATCAGACTTCCTCTCTCCTTCAAAGAGTTGATGCTCCAAAAAAATCTCAGAAATTTCAGACAACCCTCATTTTAGAAATATAGAAAGTATCCTATGTATGGGAGAGGAGAGAGCCAGAGGAGTCACAGAAGCAAAATTAGTAGAAACAGCCTGGATGCCGCCCAACCCTCACCTAACCTCCTTCCTTTTGTGAATCCTTTTACCAAACAGAAATGAAGCATCATACTCTGGTAACATTTGCAATGTAGAGTAATTACAAAATGAACCTGTCATGTATTATCCCCTTTAATTTTCAAAGTTTTCATTTAAAGTACACATTAGCATCCGTTCATTACACAGGAGGCACAGTCTAACAGGTTAATGGCTTGCTCAATGTTAAATCAACAGTGAGAGTGTAGTCCACATTGAACCTTGGCATCTGCCTTCAAATCACACAAGACACTACAGTCAGAGTCAAAAAAAATTAACTATGTCAGACACAGATCTGGACCCTATTGGCTGTCTATACACATCTGTATGGCAACTCTATCCACCTCCCCAGCCTCCACTCCATGCAAGGAGACTGATAAGGACCTCAAAAGCCCCTCAGCCACTCAGGCTCTGAAAGTAGCTGCTTCAACTTTCCTTTTATTTTGTTTCCATTCTTACATTATTTTTACTTAATTGATAACCAAATAGTTTCTTTACATCCTCCTCTTTGGACAGGTCCATAGAATACATCATTTTGATTGAGCACCTCCAGGGTGCTGGACCTGATACACATGATCTGCAAAGACAGAAGTAGACCCTGCCCTTGAGGAAATGTCAGTCAACTGAGAAAATCAGAGATTAAACAATTGCTAGGATGATGTAAGGCTGTGCTGGGACAAATCCCTCTGATGAGTAGATTCCCACACATGGACAGGGATAGCAAAATCCACGAGAGGAGACTCTGGCCTTCACTAGAGAATTGGTGTTAGTACCACCAATAACAACAAAACAACCAAATAGAAGTAGGAAAGGAAAAGAGTGTTCTAGGAAGATGGAGAATTGTAGGGAGACCCTATGGTGAGAATGAGCAAGGCAAGTAGGAAACACTCTGACAGACCAATGGGCTGGGATGGGGAGAAGGAGGAAGCATGGTACATAATAAGGGAAGAGGTATAGGGAGGGCTCAGACCAGCCAAAAGATGAAGGATGTGTATGATCAGAAGCAGGGGATGACAGTGAAAGGGTTTAGGAGAAAAGATGACATCAGAATGTAGGATAAGACAGCGGGCCCTTAGTGAATGGAGAGGGATCCATTACCACAGGCCTGCTCTAAAGAACTAAGATAGGCAGTAGACAGCCTCAAATCACCACCTGCTGCCTCCTTGGTTGAGATAAGCAGGAGTTGCTCTCCTTTCCAAGTCGCTTTCCTTATTCTTTGGGTGGCCCTTTCCTATGGGCTAGCCATAGAGGCACCCCTTAAACCTTCAAGAGCACTTGCTGCAGAAAGCAAAAGGGACAAGAGGCCCAGCTGCCACCCTTTGGACCCATCAAGTATTTGAGTGAAGGCCACTTGTTCATGGCTGCCTCCAGTCAGTGGTAAAAGCTTAAAGGGACACTAGCAAAAGTTCTGCCATGCCCCTGTGCTGTGTGAAGGATTCGTCTGACAATGGACTTTTGCTAGGAGACTCCAGTCTGGCTGGTGCTCCCTCGGGACTACATGACATTTGAGGGTCTTCTTCTGTGTTACAGTTTGAATGTGAAGTGTCCCCTGGAACCTTTAAGAGACAGAGCTTCCCTTGAAGAAGGGGGTCCTTGGGGACAGGCCTTGAGCTTTCACAGCCCAGCCCTCCCTATTCCTGCTCATCACTGTTTCCTACACAGAGGTACAATGTGGCCAACTGTCTCAAGTACCCACCACCATGCTTTCTCTACCATGACAGATTCTTAATCTACTCAAATTGTGAATGTAAATAAACCCTTTCCTCCCTTCAGTTGCTTTGATCAGATATTTTGAAAACATAAAATAGAAAGAAAAATTAATCATTGCCTACTCTTTCCCCTTCCCCCCTGTCAGAAGATCAGAGGCACATGATGGGATTTCTCTTGTGTTTCACACCTGATCGATCCTGTTTTGATGCCGACCATTGGGAGAAGCCATGCCCCATGCCCCTCCAACCCCCTCATCCCACTCCTGCCACAGATTAATCCTCCTAAAAAGGACTAAGAGGCTCCTCATTTCCACAGCCCTCCTCTCACAGGGGTTCTCGGAGACTGGCTCGGCACACTCTGTCATTTCATACAGCACCCTGCCCAAGATCTAGGCTTCCAGCCTAGATCTGAAAATATCAAGAACCATTTGTTTCCAAGGAGGTACAAGATGAGCCTTGCCAAAGCTGTGGTCCCTCACAATCAGTCAAACCAAGAGCTCCCTAGAAAAGAGCCTTTTGGACCACACCTATGAAATCAGGGCCTGGGCAATTCTATGAGAGGTCCAATAGAGGAGAAGTCAGTTGGCAAGCTCTGGGAATTCACCAGCCATACTCTATCTAGAATAGTTTCATTTCTGTCTTTTTATTTCATATTGATGTGTTTTGGGTATGGAAATCCTTTGCAAGAGTTCATTTAAAAAAAAAAGTCTGTTGCCATAAGCAAAAACATGTGTTAATTTAAAACCTATCAGAGACCTTCTGGTAATGGTGGGCTATTTCTAGTAAAACAACTACAAATACAGATAAAATATACACCAAGTCCTCTTAAAATCATCAAAATGCTGATCAGACAGTAAGGGAAGACAGTCCAATACAGAAAGGAACTAGGAACCTAGGGAGGTATGGAAATTACTTTTGCCCTGAAGGCATCTTCTGAGTCAGAGAAAATTTAAACTTTGTTTTGACAACCTGACAGGCCTAGCAAGAACAAAAATCCACTCTCAGAACCTGCACAAGAGAAGGGGACAAAAAGGAGACTGTGTCACAATGAGGACCTCAAGGCTAAGGAGGAACCAGAAACCAGCTGGTCCTCAAGGGAGCTAGAGTGTAGGGTGAGAATCACCCATTCCCCAGGGCATCCCGAGTTTTTTATTTCACTTAAAGAGGATGCTGAGATCCACAGTGCTCTCCAACATATGCTAGGGAAAAATGTTTCTAGAGGAAAGTGCTTTCTTCAAAGTGGCCTTAATTATACTTGTGAATAATTTCCAAGCATAAGGACCAGCACACACTCAAAGATAACCAGGCATTCTGTAGACCCAATAGAAATGTTGGACATGAGTGAGCTGCACTTTTCCTCTACTTGGAGATCCTGTTGGTCCTGGAAGTGCCTTCTCTGAGTCACAGTAATCTAGCTAATTCTGCAGAGATCACAATGAGATAGGACTACATCCTTCCTAACAAAGAAGAGTCTTTGACCTCTAGTGAAGAAATTCCCAGACTCCCTACAAGACATCCACAGGTCCTGAGGATACTATCCTAGATGTAGCCCTACATTATCATTAGGAGACTCCATTAATTCCATTCTCATAGGATGATAGAAGGTACCAGGAAGATAAGAAGGACTCCACTTCAGACCCCCACCACTACACCATAGCCCCCCTTTCCATTTTCTTCCTCCTTCCCAATAGTTCTGACCCTGCCTGCCCTCCCTCTTGATCAAGACTGCTCTCCTAATTAAAATAAACAAATGTCAGGAAGCAATTACTGCAGAGAAGGAGGCAGATGGTGGAATAGTGGCACTCTGGTATTGCATGAAGCAGTAACTTGCTATCTCTTCAAAGTTTCTGCGCTTTAATTAAACATCGTTATAGACAGGTTCAATGAGCTTTGGAGTGGGGTTTATCAAATTAGCTTCTTGCAGGGCTGATGCTGTGTGATTGCAAGAGGTGTTCCTGGTGCAAGACTAAGCTGCCTGAGAGGGCCCAGGAGGGGAGCAAAGGGCAAGAAGCCCCAACCCAGCCCTCAGCAGACCAAGGAAGATATGAGAATAAGAAGCAGGGATGGAAAATTAGCTAGATAGAGCATCAATGGACTCTGAAGTATGGGAATCAGACAGCCCCAAGCTCAGCAACCCATCCCTACCTCCATCCCCTTTCTGTTTGGTGTGAAGGGAATGGGACAAAACCTAGGTGGTAGTATATGAGGTAAATCCAGTCCATCCTGCAATCATAGTAACTCTGAGTGAACCTTGGGAAGTTTGTAACTTAGGATTTTAAAAATTTATTTGCAAAACAGAAGTACTAATTCTAATAGCTAACCATTATTAAACACTTACGTTGTGGTAAGCACCATTCTGAGAACTTTGTGCATTTAACTTAACTCCGGAAATCCTCTCCTTGCAATTTTATAAGGTACTGTGATCATGGTTGCTACTCTAGTTAACAGCTGAGAGGCCTTAAGCAAAACCATCCTGCTTGGAAGTAGTAGAGCTAAAATTCCAACCTCATATCCTTAATCCAGAATTCCAGTCTCACCCACAATCACAAAGCACCACAGAGCAAAATAAGTCAAATGAGACACAGTCATAACCAACATAGAAGTGCTAAGCTGAAGAAAAACAAGACATAGGTGTGAACCCATTTAGATGAAATTCTGGAGAAAAGAAAACCAATATATAAATAACATTAAAGTAAAGCTACACCTATGTTTGACTGGGACCAGGGATGGGAGCCACTGGGAGGCGTGGGAAACTCTGGGGTGTTCCAGGTTTTGACCATGTATTTGTTACAAAGGTACAAACAGTCACCAAACTCCTATAAACTGCCAACTTCATTTCATGTAACTTGTAACTCAAACTTTTGAAAGACCTGATTACTAAATGATCCTACACAAAAACATGAACGGCCATTGTGCCTGGTGGTGGAATTCACTCATTCAACAAATACTTATTCAGTGCTTAGGATGTGTCAGACAATGTTATACGTTGAGGTGGCACACATCAATATAAAATGATGAAAGAGTGTGACTTTGTGGGTCTTTACAAAAGGAAATGAGCAAAGATGGAAGTGACAAACTGCATGTCCAGGGCTGATGGGTAAGTAGTTCTGAAAGAAAGGAAGCAGGGAAGGGAGGAGTAGAGGTGCTGAGGGGGAAAAAAAGATGCTGAAAACAAGAGACTCTGCCCTCTTAGCCAGGCAGATGAGCAGAGGCAGGGGAATTGTGGGAAACTGTACCCTCATGGAGCAGCACCTGCAGCCTATGTTATCCTTGCTCTTACCCATAGTCCTCTCTCCATCCACACAGCCAACCTGGTGGCTGCCAATTCTACCTTGGGGTCTTCAGATGCCCTTTCTCCTGCTGCCTCTTTTCAAAGCCTCACAATCCTGACTACTGAGGTAGGAGACCTTCCACTTCCTCCCTTCCTCTCTCATGCCCCTCCCTACCTCTCACACCTTCACCATTTCACACCACCTTCTCCCGGAGAACATCTTGGCACCTTTCAGGTGCGGACTCACTTCCTTCTACTAGAAAAACAAAACAGACCTCCTGGGAGCAAGGCTGAAGAGGACTAGTGGCTGGTCATGACTTCATCCCAATTGGGACTGATATGTAAAATAAGATTATTTCTAAATTAAATAAATAATTTTTTTAAAAAAAGAAGTTTTAAAAAAAGATAATCAGTGTGGGGACCCAAGAATTAGTGTCACCAACAATATTAGTGACCACAAACTAGAGGAAATATTGGATTGCAAACCAGAGTATAACAGGGGCATAACTTGATGAGGACACAAATGTAAAGCCTAAATTAAACAGTGTGCTATGCCCGTGTGTACAGAGCATCATGACAACAGTGTGCCTGCCGGGATCTTACCTCCAACTCGTGCTTGGAATACCTACCACGTGATACCACGTATTCCTTCATTTATCAATTAAGACACTTGTCCAAGGTCACAGGCCTTCTACATGGTTGAATCAGAGCTGAAGCCATGTCTACCCCACTCCAGAACTCCAGAAAAACAGCTTTGATGACATCCAGGTAAGAAAGTAGCTCAGGAGAGGAAGTGTTTGCTGTGTCCCATGCCGTAAAGATGACTTTGTCTAAGAGCCATACTCTGTAGATTCTAAAAGATGAGTTTTACAGGTTCGTGAGGAAAGAGAGACTGGGAAAAGGAAGGAAGGAGAGAAACCCAAGGATAGAGAGAAATGCCAGGAAAAGTATAACTGTGGAAAATGGCCACTTGTTGTGTGTGTGGCTGGCAGCACTGTGCTAATGGGGGGTGTCAAGAAATTGAACTTAAGCTATGCTGAATTTTGCTGAGCCTCCTTATCAATCTAACGCCCTAAGTATTTATTTTTTACACTACACTAAGTACTAGTTTAAGCACAAATATTAACACACATAATACTTCTAACAAGCCTAAGAAACAAGAATTCTCATTACCCATTCATAGGAGAAACTGAAGAACAGAGAGGTTAAGTGACCTACTCAAGATAACTCAACTCACTACAGAATTTGAGAACAGGAAGTCTGGCTGTAGAATCAAGGCTTATTAACAACATACAACTCACAGCACACTACAGAGAGGTTTCTTGGGAGCATCATTTTACACAAGATGTAGTATGCTTAGACTTTATTTCCTTAAGATTCCTAGCATAGCACATGAAAGAGAATGAGAGGTAGGAGTACCACATGTCACCATGTTAAAAAAAAAAAAGGAAAAGTGGAAATCAAAAATGCTTTTAAAATTTTTGAGGCAGCATCTCATATAGCCCATGCTAGCCTCAAACTCACTGTAGCTAAGGATTACCTTGAACTCCTGATCCTTCTGTCTCTACCTCCAGAGGACTGGAATCAAGAGGTGTGTGCTCTTGTGCCATTTTATGGAGTGCTGGGTGTATAACCCTAAGTTATAGCCCCAGTTCAAATTCCAAAAACGTTTTTGAACCAGAAGGCATGCTGGTGGAGGAAGAGGACACTGAAGCTGTACCCACATTTCCAGATTGGAAACCTCACTCAGATCTGTGCAGAAAATGGTGCGAAGTTTTGAATGTGCCAATGTACTATTGCCAAGAACGGGAAACCAGCTACCTTATAGGTCTGAAGTCAGTGTTCGGTATTCTATTGAGTAGAGATACCTACTCAATAGAAGGTAGGGAAAAAGACTAGGTGACAGGAAATCTTAGCATGGGGAGAAGTTCGAGGCTGGAGATATCAAGTGGGAAGCCAGATACCCTTAGACAACAGTCTCTTAAGAGCATGGGACTATAAAAGATCACTCAGAGAGAGAAGGTTAAAGGTGAGAAAGAACATGTCAGGTCACTGGAGAACCCAGATATTTATGGATCATGGGGAAGAAATAGAAAGAAAGAAGTGGTCTTTATAGGAAACAAACCTAAGCTGTAGCTATGTGGTTAAGTCTTTAAAAGTCCAACTTAGTGAAACAGAACAGGCATCCAAAGTCCCATTCATGGGGTGACTTTGGAAAAGTCTTTGAGCCACTATTTAGACTTACTGATCAATATCCCTTCCAGTTACAAATCTGAAACAGATCAACAGAAGAACTACAAGACAACTTTAAAACAAGGTCTGTTGAGCCAGCCTGGAAAATTCAGGACCATATGCCAAGGAAGTGTTGCATGTTCATGGTACTATCAGCCATGGAGCTGATCAGAGGACATCAAGAAGAGAGGGGCATAGTCCCATCTCAGCCTTGTACCTACTGCCCCTTCTTTACTCATAGCCCCTTTTCACAGGACACAGTATCGAATGTCCTAAAGTCAGGCGGAAGGAGGGAAGATATGACATCCCTGAAATGCAAATAGCCCAGCCTGAGTGGGAGGGACTACCTGGAAGCCTTTGGTCTAAGGAAACATGAACACCATTTCATGAGACTCTGAGTCTGAGCACTTCACTGAGACCAGCACCCCACCTCAACCTGACAGGGATAGTCTAAGGATCTAGGGGATGTCATTGTGGAAGAGTCCTGGAAAAAAAGCTCTCCTGCCTTAAAGAACTTTCTCCATGACATCATGGAGGGGAAAAAAATCTCTTGTAGGTACATTACAGTATCTGATGAAAGGACAATTCCCATTGACATATCACACCTTCAAAAATGGCATGTCCCAAGATAGACTCATTGTCTCCTCCTTCTGTCCCCAGATCTTCTCCATGGGCTGGTTTCTCAGGCACCCCCAAACTCCCCAACTGTGCAAAACAATCTCTTCCTTTCTGCCATCCCACCTGTCTGTCCTTGCTGACAGGACAGTGGGTTAACCTCACATTATCCCTTACCTCAGCTGCTGAAAGAAACTCACAGCTGGTCCCTTGAGTCCAGTCTTGATTTCCTAACTCACTCCCACACTGGAGCCCAAGTAGTCTTTGCCTGGATCCAGTATGGCCATGCAAATTCCTCCCTTAGAGACTTTCTGTGACTAGTGCTCTTAACTTACAGTCCAAACTCAGGCTTGCCAGACAAGATCCCTCATCAGCTGCCTGCCAACCTCTTCAGACCACACTTCTACTCAGTGGGCTCATTGTCAATAACCAGTGTCACTGGGCACTGTGTTGTTCATTCACCTCTGTCCAAGTGAAGACATGGTCAGTTCTTAGGTCTGTGACCTCACTGCCTCCAGAAAGCTTTCACAATTCATCCCAACTAACCTAGGGTTCTTCCAATGTGAGTGCATTCTATCTTCTTTATATTATTAGTCAGATCTTAGAATAATGTATTTGTGATCTGTATCTGACAGCTGACTACAAGCTCAAGAACCTTGTCTTTTCTGCCCATCATGATACCTCCAATGTGTAGCAGAACATATGACAACTATTAATGAAGAGCAGGTGATGGATCTACATATTAGATAGACAAAAAATTACAGAACTTTAAGAGCACAGACTTGAAATGGTCCTTCGTGGTCACATGGTACAGGACTCTCCTCTAGCAGTCATTAGGAAGCTTGTCTGAACCCTTTTTTCTAGAAAGGTCTTCATTATTCTGAGCTAGAATGATTCTCCCTATAGCATCCCCTTCATCAGTCACAGCTCTGCTGACAGGTGTCACCTAGAACAACTTTATTCTTTCTTTCCATGACAGCTCTCACATCTTTGAAGGCAGATGTCATTCTCTGTTCATTCCCTCAATTAGCTTTTCTTCCACTACACACATCACTTGTTTGAAGAGCTCCTCACTGGCTGTGAATTCCAGCCCTCTATCATTCTAACTGCTGCCTCTTCCAGACAACACCCCAGAGTGATGCCCAAAGTGAATTCAATGTTTTAAGGCTCAGACTAATGGCATCCAAAGACAAGTGGATTACTCCAACACTGGGCATTGAGTCATAAAGTGGACAAAAATCTCCAGTTCTTGAAATTCTCATCATGGAATGGAAGACTCAGTGGGAATAAAACCCATGCCACTGAGTGCTTTCAAGGTCAGAAAATCAGATCATATCCACATGCTACCAGAGTGTAGAGAAAATAATCCATTCTCTCTGCTAGCTTGCCTTAGTTTACCTCCTGTGATTACAAAGTTCAATGTTGTCTCTTCCTCTGAACATCACTGAATAGGCACCATAATAAAATAAGAACAACACTGACTTCCCCAGTCCTGTTTCTTATACACCTAAATGATCTTTTCATCCAAAGTCTGCCTAAGCAACTGAAAGTACTTCAAACCCATCAAGTGTGTTGTATGTTTCATTTCATCATACTTCATTTCATCAAGTATGTCTCATTTCAGCAAATCTGATACACAGAACATGCTACATCACCCAGTAGGATACTGTGATCAGAAAAATAATAATAAAGACATTGGTTTGTGCAAATGACTTCATCCCTCTACACCTCCACTTCATTAGCCAGTGAGAGAATTGGCACAAGATTCTGTCCCTACTGTACCTGCCATTATTATAAATACTTAACCCCTCATAATAACAATTAGACATTAACTCTCCAGCCCACCGAACCTTTCACCTTCTAAACACCAATCCCAATGGGCCTAACACATACACTGGTGTTTCAAGTGGCACACTCAGTTATGGCACACTCAGATATGGGTAGTAGGCACCTAAGTAGGACCCTATCTCTATCAATTCTAGGGGGAAAAGAGCTGATAGAAGGCTTCTCTTCATCATGGCTGAGCCTCATTAGAAGTCCCCCCTATAAAAGTTATAAGCTTCCAAAGAGCTCCACAGACCTCAAATAATGTGAAAAGACATAACTCATAAAGCCCTTAGGAGAATCTAAGTGGTCAGAATGAAGGTACTTGGAGCTGTTTGTTGACATATATCATATTTAAGAATGTACTTGCTAACATTGGTTTTGTTTATGATAATAACAATAGTAATAGACGTACCTGTGAAGAACTTTGATGATACGGTGGAAACTGTAATTACACTATTCAGAAATAATCAACATTGACACTGATGACTTTTTTTGGTTTTTTGAGACAGGGTTTCTCTATGGCTTTCGAGGCTGTCCTGGAGTTAGCTCTTGTAGACCAGGCTGGTCTCAAACTTACAGAGATCCGCCTGCCTCTTCCTCCCGATGCTGGGACTAAAAGCATGCGCCACCACCGCCTGACACTGATGACTTTTTTCTATGCACACATTAGCTAATTGGGCTCACTATGATCATAATCTGGTTATTTATGCTATTAAATTATTTTAATGACTGGCATAGTATTCTGTGACACAGATAACTTAATCAGTTCCATATTGTAAAATTTTAAGCTATCAACTTACTGCTTTTATAAATAAAACTGTGAGAAATGCCATTTAAAAGATACTTTATATACCTCTTAAAGTAGTTGTCTGATGTATTTCATTACATTGGCAAAGGAAAAGGGTAAAAAGGCAAATAAAAAAGAAAAGCAAGATGATAGCTAATATTGTTTTTTTCTTAAAATCCCAAGAACATACCCATACATGCTCACACTTCCCTGTAGAATGGCTCAGGACTGAAGAAAGGAATTTTTCTATCCTATCAAGTAGACAAAGGTTAAGTTAGTGAGAATATATGGTAAGGATGTTGGCAAATGTTTTTTTGTTGTTGTTTTTTATTGTTGTTGTTGTTGTTGTTTTTCGAGACAGGGTTTCTCTGTGGTTTTGGAGGCTGTCCTGGAGCTAGCTCTTGTAAACTAAGCTGGTCTCGAACTCACAGAGATCCACCTAGCCTCTGCCTCTCGAGTGCTGGGATTAAAGGCGTGAGCCATACATCTATGTAACTGAACACTTTGTTACCTTTATGACTTTCAAAGTAAAATATAAAAGGATAGATATTATACCGTTAAAAGCTCACAATAAAAGCATGAGCAACTAACTGGGTCAGTGATGCAAGCCTGTAATCTCAGCACTTAGAGGTGGAGGCAAAATAGGCTCATGAGTTCAAGACCAACCTGTGCTCCATAGGGAGACCTCCTTTCAAAAACCTAGAAATATATATAAGTGACAGAGCAGAGCACTTGCCTAGCACATGCATTGTCCTGGTCTTTATCAACAGTCTCTCTCTCTCTCTCTCTCTCTCTCTCTCTCTCTCTCTCTCTCTCTCTCTCTCACACACACACACACACACACACACACACACACACCAAGAATCAGTGAGAAAACCAGATATGTACAGAGTGTTACTATAAAAAAATTAAAAATGCTTGCTCAACAGGCATGAGGACCTGTGTTTAGATCCCAAACTCCCACATAAACACACCAGGTATGCACTGGGGAGGAAAGACAGAAGGATCCCAGGAGCTCACTGGCCAGACACCCTAGCTGAGTCAATAAGAATCACATTCAGTAAGAAACCCCATTTCCAAAAGTGAGTTAGAGGGCTGACAAGATAGCTTGGTGGGTAAAGGTACCTGCCATCAAGCTTGATCACTTGAGTTCAAACCCTGGAATCCATGTGGTGGAGGAAGAGAACTGACTCCCACAGGCTGTCCTCTAATTTCCACATGTACACACAATAAAATGAATTAATAAATAGATGTAATTTAAAATAAGATGGTGAATGTTGGATAGACATCCAATATTGACTTCTGGCTTCCACAAACACGCATTCATGCATGCATACATACATATACACATACACACATACATACTGAAAGTATTTATGTGTACATAGTATCATACACACACACACACACACACAAAGAAGACAACAGAAAAATAATGATATAATTCCTTGCGGTGTTTCCTTTATACTTTTATTACTTTCTAGGTTTCCAGCAATTATTGGTTGCTATTTGCATTATATAAGATAATGTGTGTTAATACTAGTAACAGGCTAGTAAAGAAAATATAATGAAACTCAGTGTTTCAAGCTATGAGGTGGGATACTCCAATTCACTGTCCCTTCTTTCTCTATGTCTCCACCTTTTGCTGCTTTGAGATTTCATCTCACCCTAGTTTTGCTGAAGGTAACACTTATATATCTCTTTGAACATGGAGAAGTAAGCTGGTACCTAACTTGAGCCTTCAACCCTATTGACTAATGTTCATGGAACTAGGAGCTACTCTACATTCTACCAGAGGAAAAACGTAAGCACCAACCCAGCTACAAACCCCTCAATCTAATGTATATATACATATATATATATATATTATATATATATATATATATATATTCACTCAGTGTGTGTGTGTGTATGTGTGTGTGTGAATTTTAACACACTCTCAAGAGCCATGAACTACATGCTTAAGAGAAAAAAAGATTGCATAACAAACAGCAAATGTGCCTGTAAGATTTCCTACCAAAATATGAAACTAAGTCAAGTTAACTGCCAGTGATTAGGATCACAGGGACACTTTGGACTCCCAGGCCTGAGACAGCTACAGTAGAGAATACCTTCCAACAGAGAAACCCCAACAAGGAACCTAGTGTCCATCCCTAGTGTCCATCCCAGGAGGCCTCCCACTGGGGGGCAGGGTGGGTACCTGAAGCAAAGAATGCACACCCTCAACACTCTGATCTGGCCCCATTTGCCCACCCAATGATGCACCATCAGGAGGCGATGCATTGGACACCAGTAAGAGTGAATGCATTGTCTGAGCAGCACAGGGAGCCTTTGCTTGTCCATGCCATCTCCAATGTCTGCAGTGGTAACAACTCTCAGTCCTGGGGCCGCAGAGAGAACACCAACACAGGCTAGGCCAGAGCTCTGGTGCTAAGTCTACCCCACTTGCTAGCTGCCTGAGCTCTTTGTATTTTATTTTTGATGCCTCTTCCCCTTGGTGACTGCTAATCCTATGCACCCTGCTGGGTTACTGTGATAGTGACCTAATACACATCAAGTGCCTCACTCTACACTGAAGCTGGTCCCCTCTCCTGCCTCCTCTTTGTCCCTAGTAAAGGCTCAATGCTCTTCAGAGCACTGACCTTCCCTTCTCTGGATTGGTGGGGGCAGGGTAGAAAAAGAAACACCCATGGCTGTCACTGGTTCTCCACATCACAGGCTCAAGGGAAGCCTGGAGTAGTTGAGCATCAAACAGGATTTTAAGGTGACATCACTGAGTCCCTCCCACCAGCCACATCGTTATGGGGCCCAGCCCTGAAGGCCCCAGCAGCACAGCTGTTTTGATGAGTCCTCACACTTCACAAACGTCACATGGCCTTACTCTCTTGACATCCCCTAAAGAACGAGACCCATCTTCTTGCTACTTCTCAAACTAGCAGCAAGCCCACAGTCCTTTTGTAGAAACAGATTTAAATTGCCTTTGTTTCACTTTTTTCAAAAATATTTCGAATTTTCTGTCAAATTCCCTGTGTTCATGGAAGAGTAAACCTTCATTACCAGGCAGGGGAAGGAAAGCAGCTTGTCTCAAACTGTCCCTTCTGTTGTCACCCCTCTTGCTTCACCCAGGAGCCACTCTGTTCACCCATCTCACTCCCAGAGCTATGGGAATCATTCCCTTACACGCTGTACCTATCACCCATTCCTCCCTTGAGACAAGGTCCTAGTCTGAAACAGATCTTAGATTAAATGGCCTTCGTCCTTGCTACCCATTCTCTCCCAGTGACGTCACTCGGAGGCTGGAAGAATAACCACATCACAGCAGCAGCTCTGTCTCCACTAGCTGCCCCATTCTTTCCCAGCTCATGAGGCTGATGCTTCTCCAACTTCTGTCTCAAGCATAGTACTTGTCATCAATTTGGCTTCTCTCTCTCTCTCTCTCTCTCTCTCTCTCTCTCTCTCTCTCTCTCTCTCTCTCTCTCTCTCTCTCTCTCACACACACACACACACACACACACACACACACACACACACACACTCCAGGCAAGCCATGAGAGCACAACCAGTCCAGGAAGCAAGCTCTCCCTTGTTCACCCTCAGATTTTTGCTCCTTCTTAGCTACCCCCATGACCAAAGAGCATCTCCAGCCACAGGATAGACCACCCACAAGCTAGGTGCTTTACCTTGCCATTCATTGACCCAGAGCTGTTCTCCCAGAACCATTTATGTCTCCCTTTGGAAACCATCAAATCCACGAGTCTCAGAGAGATTGGAGCAGATAAAACCTGGAGCAGGGGACTACTCTTTTGTACAGGTGACCTCTATGTTCAAAAGGCTTGACAGGTGGAGAATTTTGCCTATCAAAGTCAGAGGGCCTACTTGGCGTTGTTCTCAAGAAGTCATTTCTATTAATGAGGCACCTGTCCTAAAATGCAGTTCTCAAATCAGGGTCCAGAGCCTTCAATGCCCTGGGAGATTCTTCCAGATGGTCAGCAGGCTGTCGCTTCCAATATTAATGTGGAACTACAGCAGCCAATGCTTCTGTTTCCAGCATGATGTAACCGTGGCTTTTCTCAGGGACATCTCCAAGTACCACAGAGCATCACTCCAAGAAGATACTTTAGAGAGCTAAGCCCACCCTCATTTCACACATGGGGAAACTGAATCTTGGAGCCAGGAATCAACACAGGATAACCCCTGAAACGAACCCAAGTGGCACAGAGTCCAAGCTCAAGTTCTCAGTCAGCTACATAGTGTGGTGTTAGAGAAGCACAGTCCAGACCCACAACCAAGCCACATCTCCCCACCTGCTGGGGTCCAGTGAGGATTTTTCCTGTGATAGCGTGGGCAGAGTAGCTACACCATGAGGAACTTTGCCTGGATTATTGAAGAACTCCTAATAATAATCAGATTAATAAAAAAGATATAGGAAGTTATTTTCAGTATATAATATATAAAGTCAGGAAGACCAAAGTTTTATCTTCTCATCCTGAGAGATATTATGTCTAAGAACCACACTATCACTTACCTTCATTTGCTTTATAAAGCCTGTGGTCCCAGGCACCAGAGTCACCTGGAAAAAGCCTTTTAATCACAGGACAGGTTTGCTAGACCTGGTCTCCAGACTGTCATATCCTCTGAGGTAGGACCCACACACATTCTCAGGTGGCTCTGGGACCCCCTGTGAGAACCACTGGGTTTCATGAGACTGACACTGCTATTTCAATGGGATCCCTCGGAGTTGAACATTCACACCCATGCAAAGTACTCAGGCTCCTCCCATGGCTGCAATCTTATCTAATGGTTCTGTCCAATTAAGGGAACCCATTCATACTACAACAGAACCACTTCCCTTAGGGTTGCTATTAACAATTAGTTCAATAGTAGAGTTGTCCCCTTTCCCAAGATCACCTGCTATTGGAGTTGTTTGAAGTTACTCTACCCCAGACAAACCAGATGAACCAACAAGAGACTTCACACCACCAGCAGACAGCAAACTGCAACTGAAACAGCATCCCATTACACCAGCTTTGGCAGAGACTGTGTGCCCAGGACAACCCCTCCTTTGGCCTTCTCTCTCCTTCCCTAACTTCCAGGGCTCTGCATTAGTTTCAAAACAGCTGGCATTCACTTAGTACAGGTACAAAAGTCTGTGACATCCATTCCCCGGGGACAAGTCACTCTTGCATAATGTATTGAGCTCCTCCCTGGTTCACAGCGGGTTGGATTGCTTCCACCTTGGAAAGGGGTGAGACAGCTGCTCACATCAACAGGTGTCTTACAGAACAACAGCCTTCAGGGCTCATCAAGCCTCCTGGGAGACTAAGTTGTCCACTCAGGCCCAGACAAAGCAGGAATGAGAACAGAAGTAAGGCTCCTCCTACCCATGGTTTGACTAAAGCCTGGAGGGTAACAAAGCAACAGAATGAGTTCACAAAGACTGCATGGTCTTAGGGTGGGAAGCACCATAATTTGCATATCCTGGTCTTCTCTGGCTAACAAGGTGAGCAGCCTTGCAAATGTAGTGAAACAGCTCATTTCTAGAAATGAGACAGAAAAGGAGAAAGTGAGATAAGAGAGAGAAAGGGATAGAGAGAAAGAGAGAAAAGAAGGGAGGGGACGAGGAGAAACAACACACTAGGAAATGCTTAGTACAACACCCAGTGCACACAAGTACACCTTGAACAAAAGTTAGCTATCCTTATCTAAGTTACTATTGAGAAAAAATTAACTATGTTCCATCTTTTCAAACTGGCATGTCCATATACTGAGGAGTGGGATATTAGGTTCAGCTGGCCCTGTAGACAACCCGGACAGCCACCTTAGTGACCTACCCTGGGAGCCAGCTTGTTCCTTACCCAGCTTCCAGCCACTCTAGCCAGCATCCTCTCTGGCCTCTTCTGACTTCACTTGCTCCTCTTTGATAAAGCCTGACTTGATGTTTTCTAGACATCTCCTCCAGGCGTTCACATCAATACCCACAATGAAGGCTCTCATAGCTTCTCACTAACTAATCCTAGTGTGTTCCCTAATTCTGGCATCCCCAGAACTTTTCTTGAGCATGGGGGGGGGGGGTGTGCTGTTCACAGCTAGCTGCAAGTCACAGGTTTTGTTCTTCATCACCATAGAACCAAGACATGCCCGATCTCTGGCCTTGGAAAGAAACTGCCAGCTATAAAAGAAGCTAAGGAGTTTTCTAGGAATTCTCCTCAAGCCTCTGGATATAAGTTGACATCTGAAGTTGGCAAGAAGCTACCTGGAAGGAAACACAACCTAGAACCTGCTCGCAGGCCATTCACGCATCATTTGCTCCACTTGTCTCCTTTGAGGGTTACACCACTCCAAGAGAACTTGGACCACTGTCGAACTTTTGATTTACAAGAAACAAAGTCCCCTAACAAAGGAAGATTACAATAAGATCTCACTGTGAGTACGTGAGGAACAGACAGGGTAGAGCCACACAATTCAAGAAGAGATAGCTCCTTCCTTTCCCTTCATTTTCTTTTCTGCCCTTTGTTTCTTTCAAGGAACTGCTGCCTTCATGTACATCTTCCCATTCGGCTGGTCACTATCTCTTAACCTCGGGTAGGATTACTTCCTAATCAGTCTTTGCCCTCAGCAATCCCACATCAAACCCAATTTCCAGGTTCCAGATTCTTTATCAGCTTAAACCACCCTCCATCCTATCTAAGCCTTAGATTGCAGCCCAGAGTAAGGCTGTGTAGTCCAGGTGCTCCCCCGTGCTACAATGAGCTGGAGTAGACGGGCAAGTAGAGTCAAGAAAAGTGACAGGGTATAAAGCATGTCTACAGTCCACCCAGAAGGGATGATGGCAATGGCAGCTTCTCTCTGAATGCAGTGTGTCTGAATAAGAAATAGAACAAAAGATCAAACTCTTCTGCCAGGTAGAATCCAGCCTAGCAGAGCATGTCCCCACGCAGAGCTGTGCAGGACAGTGAACAAAAGGCAGCAACCATAGGACACAAGTGAGAAGCAGAGTCTGGTCCCTCACCTTGCCAGGACACATTCCTCGTGAAAACATTTCTATGTGAAGCCTTCCTGCATTTCTGGAGGACGTGTGATCGCTCACATCAGCTTTATGTGCAGGTGACACTCAGATGGCATTTGGTAATGGGTGGTAGGGTGGGATGAAGATGTCAGATAACTGCACACCCTGTCAACTAAAAGGTTTTCAAAGCTACCTCTTCTCCATGATCAGGGTAGAAGAGGCAGAGTAGGATACTGGGAATAATAGCCCTTGTGATGTCTCACAGATACCCCACAAAAGGGGTGCATTAGACCCAATTCAGTTGATTTCATTGAAAAGCATGGGGTTAAGCCTGTCATCTTGGGGCTTTCCTTCCTTCTAACCAGAAAAGAAAGAGGGACTTCCCACCTTATATGCCAGACTTGGATGTGTTAGAAATGTTCAGGAAGCCTGGCGATGCCAAGAACAGCAAAGGAATGTACAGAGTGAACGGTCTGGGGTGCCAGGGTCTGATGTTATACTTCGGAATAACCAGGCATCTTCAAATGCTAGATGTAATGGCTTAAGACAGAGACAGGAACCATGATGATCCACTTACAACATCCTACCAGGCACCAACAGAGCTAGGTTGGTGCCAGAAGAAAGACAGAAGTGATGGTGAGAATAAATGCCAGCAGGCAGAAAAGCTCTGAAAAAAGCCCAAGTTCTTCTCCAGTGCCCTGGCTAAAAGCAGCAGCAGCCTCCTGGATTGATTATGCATGCATGATATTGAGTGCACTGGCTGCTGGGCAAATGCTGAGGCCCACTGGATAATTTATATGCTGGGTGCAGGTATCCATAGAGCCATGATCAGGGTTCAGAGGAAGGAGGGAGACAAGAGAAGTTCAAGACAGAAGCAAACTTCCATACTTCCAAACTACGGAGTAAGATAAAGGGTTTCTTAAGAAGAGCAAATGGGGAGTATACCAAAACGACACACAATTCCTACTGCCTGCAACATCCTCCAGCCCTGACCCAACCCACCTTCCTGCTGGGTAGACTTGATTTCTCCATATGGAAGAATCCTAATAGTTGCTCCTGAGCTGGACCAAGAATCATTCTTGGTTCCTCCATCTCAGCCTCTTCAGCTGCCCATTAGTTCAAAGCTTGTCTTCTACAAGGAAGTCTTCTCCACTCACCTATCTTAGACACCCTATTCAGTTCTAATAGTCCTTTATACACCTCCTTCACATCTTGACCTCATTTATACTTGGTTTTCTTTTCAGTATGCTCTGCTTTTGCTCCCCCAAACACAAAGGGAAACTTTGCAGGGACAGGGACTTTGTCTTCCCTTTTAAACCACAGATGTCTCTACACCTACCATAGTGTCGGGTCTGTGCAGAAACTCAATAGTGGTTAAATGAATGTACCACATGCATCACCATTGCCAACTAGACAGTGAGATTATTAAAGGTAGGTCAATTGAACACACACACACACACACACACACACACACACACACACACACACACACGATGGACTTTGTTTCTAATACCCTTGAAAATTATTTTCCATTACCAAGATAAATAAGCCATTTCATTTTCTTCCTTCTTCATGAGGAATGCAACCTCTAATCCACAGCAGGTGTTCAGTGCCTACTTGCATTTTTCTTTCAAGGAGTCCACACCCAAGACTGGGGGCCTTGTCCTTTACAGCTACACATCAGCATTGAAAGCTGGAGTGACATGGCCAGGCCACTGCTCATCAGTCATGACGAGAAGTAGTACTCAGAGAAGGAGTTCCACCCAGGAGGTGAAGACCTGGGTGTTGGTTCTCACATTGTGCTTTCTAGAGGGATGACATGAAATTCCCTGGAGAGTAATCACATCTTTAAAAGGGGAAGAAATAAATATCCCTGGTCCACAAACAACCAAGCTGGCATCTTGTGATACAGTGATTAAACACCTCCACTTAGTCATACAGACCTGTTCTGGGATCCCTCTGAAATTCAGCAGTATGATCTCAGGAAAGGTGCCTGCCTGAGGACCAATTTCTGCCTGTGAAGTTGTGCCAGTGACCATTTGTAAGGATGGACATGATGATGTGGTTATGTTGAAACTGAGCACAGCCAGGACTCTGTTGATGGTAGCAGGGCGTAGCAGAAAGATCCAGGGTTTGGACTGAGAAAGATCTCCACTTTGCTGGGTAACAGTGAACAGCCTGGTTCTGTGCTCAGTTTCCTCATCTGGAGAACAAAGGAAACAAAACAGCCTTTCCTCCCTAGGCAAGTTCACACTCACCCAAAATATATGTCATAGCCCAACCATGCCACACTCCCTGGCTCTTATGGCTCTTGCTGTCAGTGTTAAGTAAATTCTTAACTCTGAGCCTGATTGCTGCCCTGCTCAACAAACACTGAGCACGTGAATAAATAAAGGAATGAATGAATGAATGAATGAATGAATGAATGAATGAATGAACGAACCAGTGGATACCCCAGAGAGAAAATGCAAAGAATGCGCCCTGCCCCATCTTTGCCTCTGTGTGTTCATTTTCTCACTTTCTCTGGAAATTAATCCTTCAAGAACTACAATCCTTAAACATTATCTCAGTTTGAAATGTAAAACTTACTTAAATTGAACCAAAGTTACCAGACAAGGGAAGAAAGAGTGATGGGGGAGGGGCAGCCATCATTAACCTCCCTTCTTCGAAGATCTCTACCACCGGGCTCCTTAACACCTCAGAAACAGCTAAAGCAACAGAGCCTCCCAGGATCCCCTGAGTGCTCCGGAAGACAGGTCATCAATTGAGCCACTTCTGCATCTGCACACGTTGCAGATTAGACACAAAGACAAATGGCATTCAAGCCAGTGCCAAGGGGTCAGCGCCAGCCAGGGTGGTGAGTGCTGGTTGGGCCCTGGCAAGGGCTCAAGGCTAAAATGCAGGCCCAGTCAGGCATGGTACAGAATGGGGACTTAGAGACTCCACTCCAGGAGGCTGATGCATCCTGCCTCCACCTCAGCCATCCATCTAACTCCCCTTGTTCATTCTGCCAGCACTTGCAGTATTCTCCTTTTAATGCCCCCTCCCCAATTTACTCAGGCTGAGGTCCTGGGCCAATATGAATTTCCTCACCCTTCTCTTGCCAGAGGTATCCAGATTATCCCAGGCTAGCCTTTGATCATCAGGGGGTCAAGGTGGCAACACCCGCCTCTGTTCACATATTCCTTGTGTTCCATGTGCCCGTAGTCTGGGCCACTAAGCAACAATTGCCCTGGAGCTCAGAGAAGTAGCACATCTTAAGTCAAGAGGCTTACACAGGTGGCTATAAACTTCATGTCCATAATAGACTGAGCTTAATCTTAAAGGATCCAGTAACCTCTCAGCCCTGATACACACACACACACACACACACACACACACACACACACACACACACACACACACGCACGCACGCACGCACACACGCCTAACTGTGCTGGGCCAGACATGTAAATGTCAAAGAAAGATTCTGCAATTCTCGCCATCATACTCCACATCGACTATCAAAACGCCAACACAAAGCCAAGCCAGATGAATCTATGGGTTCTGAGCATTGTACTCGGCCCACTGCATCCAGAAGACTCACACCAGGAAGAGAAAAGGACTGAAATGTCCACATACTGAGCCATCCGTCCAGACTCAGCACTTAGCTCCTCCCCAGGAGTCAAATTCCTGAGGCAGAGGGCCGAAGCCTGTTACAGGTAAGACATAGTAAGTCACATAGGAGGTACAGCAAGATGGTCAGGCAAGGCAGGGAGAGAGGATGGTGTGGTTTACAAGTCGCCAACAACAGTGCTCCCATGCCCAGGGAGAGGACTTTCCAAGGGCAGGCAGATGACCTTGAGTTGGTCTTCTATAACATTCAAGCTTTACATTGATCTGTTTAGTCCCGCTCTTACCTGATATCCAACATTCTTGGGGGGCGGGGAAGAACATAGGCCTTAGCCTCCACCCAAAGGGATAACTAGACGGTAACCATGCACTGCCAGTCTGGAATTCCTACACATGTACTCTTCCATCCTCTCCACCCAGCTTCCTGGAGTTTTAAGCACTGCTGTGTCCAGATGTCAAGGCATCCCAACTTTCTGTGTGACTTTATTTACATAACTCCAAACCTCTACTTGTCTAAGAGTCAGTTTATGTATCTCTAGAATGAGAGGTCAATCTGAGCTCCAAACTTTCATATTAGCACTAAGATTCTAGGGCTGACAGAAAAACCTTAGCAGCTGGAGCTGTCTGTGACAACAACATCCGTAGACTCAGACCTGAACCTGGATCTAGCCACCTTACTGAATCCAAAAATTGACTAATTTCTGATTTTTCTCTCAGCTCAATTAGTGGTCTATCAATTTGTCTTCTCCATATTCTTATTCTGTATAGACAATAGAGACCAGGAGAGCAGAAGGCTATGGGAAGATGGAGGAGAAATCAGAGAGTTTGGGGAAGAGGAAACCTCTTGTAGGGAGGAAGAAATGCAAAGATTCAAGTTGTAGTCCTGACACATCCAAGGCCTCTCTTAGCCTGGCCTCTTTGACATATGTGAAGCCTGCCCTGGAAATCTGGACCTGGTCACCATCCCTGAGAGAGAAGTTCTGGAGCCAACTATCTGAAGGCTACTCACACCAGCACCCAGGGAGCTCTGCACATTGGTCCCTCTCTTGTCCCCACACCTAATTCATCAACACTGCTCAACAGAGCCACCAAAAGGTTTCCACTCTACCAGCTGTCACCTACAGCCACTGTGCTGACTCCATCTCAAGCACATACTGCGGTATCTGGAGGTGCCCAATTAAGATTGAATTGTTGAATTGAATGGAGGTCATAGGACTTCTTTCCTAAGAAACATACACACACTATCCTCACACAAAAGGCTAGGTGTTACATCTTCCCACTGTGACCTTACGACACTCGCCCCAAAATACACCCTCCACACACTGGCTTTGTAACAACCTCAGACCATCTTCACCCATCTCTAGAGCCAAGTTTTCAAGGGGTTAAAAAGAAATAAATTATTGAATGGCCCACATATTACACTCACTTCTAGAGCTCTTATTCATCTGAAGGAGAGGTACCTGTTACAACCGATGCTAAGGCTGGGGAATGACCTGCATGGCTGATTTCTCATTAACCCCAACTCAAGATTGTCCTCATCATTCCCATTGCTGGTACCACCTCCAGCCTCCAGCAGGTATTTCCAGGAGAAACTTCCCAAAGACAAAAAACCAGTCTCCTAATCTGTCTGATAATGTGCAACACAACAGAGTATTATGGGAATAGTAAGAGAGGAAAAAGAACAAAGAGCCTCTATGGAAACCCAGCCTCCTCCACAGCTCGTCAAATACGTTTCCATCTTGGCAAAGCTGCCGCTTTCAATCTGACTGCCTGTCATCACGTTCCTCATGGTTATGAATGCAAGTTCTTGGGAGATGGTTTGGGTTCAAATCACACACCACTTCTGAAGAAACACACCTGCGGAAGCCATGCAAATTCTCTAAGCCGCCAGGTCCTGTCTGGAAAGTATAACCCAAAATTCCCACCACTTAAGATTACTATGAGAGTGAAATAAACCAACTATGGTAGCCCATTCCCACCTTATCTACTCTTTCATGGTTCAGTTTCAATAAGTCTTGGTAAACTGCAATATAAAAAACATTAAGTGGGAAGGTGTAGGTATCTGGTTTGTGGACCTGAAACGGTGGCCACGCCCCTTCGGGTGTGGCTTCAGGCAGACAGAAGTGGAAAGAGAAGAACTTGAGATGTGGCTTTCCTTTCCGTGCTTCTTTCTGGTGGGTCAGCGGATCTGGTAGGAAGAGCAGGGAAACACTCCAGTTCTCTGTATTTTCCTGTGTAATTGTCTCCAGTAAACACCCATTTATCATTTATCTTGGGTCTAGTGATATAATTACATCCTTGACTTCAGAAAGGTTCAGAAAATAATTCATGTTTCATTTACCCATCACTGTTAGTAATGTCCTTCCTGGAAGTTGAATCATCCCTTGTCCACTCTATCCACACTGTATGTGTTACTCATCGCTATCACCTAGTAGCCGCCTTGTTGATACTGTCAGAGTACCACAGTACTTAGTGTTTGGGTAATGTTATTTTACTTAATAATGGCCCCGAAGAAGAACAGTTACACTAGCAATTTTACTACATGTATTATTATAATTCTATTTAATTTTTAATTATGGCAAATCTCTAGCTGTGTCTAATATATAAATTAATCTTCACTATAAATATATTGTGGGGAAGCACAGTATACACCAATTTATACCATTTACAGTTTCAGGCACTCAAATAGGAAACATTTGCCTAGGATGTAGGGGGAAGACCAGGCCATGTGTACAGCATCTGCTGTGGTAAGTCCTCCAATAGCTGCCATTCTCCTGCCTCAATCTAGACACAAGGGGGTGGGCCTAGGCTCTATCCCAAAGGATATGCCAGACTCTGAAGACCCCCTACGGAAGACCTCACCCTCCCTGGGGAGCAGAAAAGGTATGGGATAGGTAGGGTGTCCTGCTAACGATGAGTCTTCTTGTATTTAAACCCAGTCCTCATGCTCTTAAAGGAAGTCCTCTCCAAGTAAATGAGGAGAGAAGAGGAGGGGTGAGGAGGACATAATGGGGAAGGGAGGTTGAGTTGGGGGAAGAACAGAAGAGAGCAAAATAAGAGATAATATAATAGAGGGAGACATTATAGGTTTAAAGAGAAATCAGGCACTAGGGAAATGTCTGGAGAGCTACAAAGATGACATCAACTAACAATCTAAGCAACAGTGGAGAGGCTACCTTAAATGCCCTCCCCTGATAATGAGATTGATGACTGACTTATATGCCATCGTATAGCCTTCATCCAGCAGCTGGTGGAAGTAGAAGCAGACACCCACAGCTAAAACTTGAACCGACCTGAAATCCAGTTGCAGGGGTCAAGCCAGCCTGGAGAAACCCACAGAAACAGCTGACCTGAACAAGGGAGAGTTCTTGGTCCCCAGACTGATAGCTGGGAAACCAGCATGGGACTGATCCAGACCCCCTGAATATGGGTGTCAGTGAGGAGACCTTGGAAATCTATGGGGCCTCTTGTAATGGATCAGTACTTATCGCTACCATAGGAATGGACTTTAGCAACCCATCCCACATGGAGGGATACTCCCTGAGCCTAGACACAAGGGGGTGGGCCTAGGCTCTATCCGAAAGGATATGCCAGACTCTGAAGACCCCCTACGGAAGACCTCACCCTCCCTGGGGAGCAGAAAAGGTATGGGATAGGTAGGGTGTTAGTTTGAGGGGGGCAGTGGAGGAGGGGAAGGAGTGTGACCTGGGATTGACATGTAAAATAATCTTCTTTCTAATTAAAATAAAAATAAATAAATAAATAAATTTTAAACAAGAAAAGTAAGGAAAATAAAAGGTAAAATGAATTTGTCTTCTTCAGAAAGCACCTCGCTGTCTTCCCTTATGCAAGAATGTTACTTTGAAACAAACTGTCTTCCCTTCATATGTAAAGATATTAAGGTGGGCAAGTAGTGCGCACTCCTTTAATCCCAGCACTCAGGGAGAATCTCTGTGAGTTCCAGGCCAGCCTGGTCTACAGAGTGAGTTCCAGGACAGCCAAGGATACACAGAGAAACCCTGTCTCAAAAAAAAAAAAGTCATTGATGGGACCCAACCCCTTCCAATTCCCTACCGTACTGCTTTCCCCCAGAGCACATGTGTCCTTAGTTTCCTTAGCAATATTCCTCATGTGTGTGATACTCCTGATTCATCCCTAACTGAAAAGAACCTGCAGCTCACAAAAAAGCCTGAGGTGAGCATGTGGCTCCATTTGAGAGGGAGGACTTCAAGAGCTTTACAGTGTGTAGTGTGCATGAACACATGTGTGTGCACAAACACATACATGTGTGAGTGATTGAACAACCTCAGCTGTTTTTCTCGGGAGCTGTTCACCTTGTTTGCTGGTTGTTGGGTTTGTTTGTTTGTTTTTTCCTAGTTTGGCAGGAGAAGGGTTGATTTTGCTCTTTACTTTGGGTTTTGTTTGTTGTTTGAGACCAGTTCTTACTACATAGCCCTGGCCAGCATAGAACTCACTATGTGAACCAGTTGGCCTCGAACTCACAGAGATCCATCTGCCTCTGCCTCCCGAGTGTTGGGATAAAAGGCATGTGAGGTCACCCCCAGTTCCACCTGGTTATTTGAGATGGGATTTCTCATTGGCCTGGAGCTCACCTATTAGGCTAGCCTGGCTGGTCAGTGAGTCCCAGGGGTCTTCCTGTGTTTCAGCTCCAGAGCCAACCTGCAAGTCAAGTGCACATTGCCACGCTTGGCTTTTGCGCATGGGTTGGTTGCTTGGATTGAGGTCATGCCCGTAGCACAAGCACTTTACCTACTGAGTTACAACTCCACTCTTCATTTTCTTTATTATGAATTTCTGTTGTCTTGGTCTTTTGGGTACGTGCACTGTTGTTATTTTGCACTACACAAGGCTCAGGTATTCCTTCTATAATAAGAAGGTAGAGTTGTTTCCAAAAGTGCCACACCCTGTCCCTCACAGGTAGCTCTGGGAAGAGAACTGAGACTAGTAATATGTTCTCATTCCACCACCCCCCAAGGACCAAGGATGGGGTGAAAAGTAATGATGTTCCAGTCACCCAGACTGTGGAACCTGGGGTGTAGGGAGCCATTCACTCTGCAGATGTTGGCTTAGTGTTAATAATCTGAGAGGTGCTGCTGAAGAACAAAACAAAGTACCCACCAGCCCCTGGGGCATGGGGTCCTATTCGGGTGAGATCGTGGACAAGTATAACCAACGTGCATTCGATAAGTATCAGGTGCTGTTAGGTCTGCGGAAATGAAAGAAGAAAGTTCGGGAGACAGAAGTGCTACTCCAGAGAGAGAATTTGGGGAAAGATTTCTCAATGAAGCCCATTTATAAGCAGAACTGGGGCAGCCCAGCTCAGGCCAGGGAACATCCAGCACAAAGACTGGAGGCTGCAATGGGCTTAGAAACTTCAAGGAACAGCAAAGCCACTAGTATGACCAACAGAGAGCCAGCAAGGAGAATGGAAGGAAGGGTCGGAGAGGGGCTGCTTATGCTTGGAGCAGAACTACAAGGGTCCTGCAGACCCTGGGGGCTCATCTAGGCTTGGCATAGAATGCCCTGGAAAATTCTAAGCTGAGTGACACATCAGAGTTTCATTTTGAAACCTCTCCAGGGCCAGCAAAATGGATCAATGGGTATGGGTTCTTGCCCCAAAGCCTGATGCCCTGGGTTCAATCCTAAGAATCCACACAGTAGAAGGAGAGAACTGACTCCCACAAGCTGTCGTCTGACCCCCACATATATGTGCATGCACAGACAGAGAGAGAGGTAGTGTGTGAGGGAGGGGCTAATAAATAAATGTAGAAAATAAAACCACAGCAAAACTAATGTACAGGGTCCATGCATAGATAGAGTTAAGGGAGGCCATTGCTGTAGCAGGAAAAAGGGACATCTTGGGCCATAGTGGTAAAACATATGGTTCTATTCTGGGTCCATTTCTAAGGTGAACAGATCAGAATTGCTTGTAGATTGAATGTGGGTGGAGCTTGGGGGCAAGAAGGCAGGAGGGACAATTCTAGGTGAGATAAGTCTGAGCAAGTAGCAGGGTGGGGATACCTACCTCTAACGTAGGAACAACTGGAAATAGTAGGGTAGGACAGGAGATAAAATCAGAAGAAGAGAAACCATACATTCTGAGCTGAATTCAAACTGTATAAACAAAGATGGCCAATGGGTGACCACATGCATAAATTTGAAACCCCAGGGAGGTTAAGCTTACCTCTAATTGTTTGTGTAATATTCGCAACCAATCTGTGGGGTAGGTGTGTCTTTTTCTATTTTGCAGTGGATAAATCTGCCATTCTGAGGAGGGATAGGTGTGACTTTTCTATTTTGTAATGGATAAATCTGTGACTCTGAGGAGGAGGTAACTTGCCTAAAGTTTGCACACAGAATAGAGTCACTGCATTCATCCCAGAGTCACATACAGTCCTTGCCTTAGATCTTAATGAATCCAGACCACAAAGCCCACATGACCAAGAAGAGCTCAATGAGCATGGGATCTGGTGTCTTCCCTGTCTATGCTGAACCTTCCTTATGTATAACATTTGCACCCAAGCTTCCATGGCATCAGACTTGGAGTGTGATTATCTAATTCTTATGGGTTGATCTCTTGATTTGTCCTGTCAGTGCCCACAAGGGCTTCAAGACAGGTTGTGAACAAAGCACAGAGCCTGACTATCCCATTGGTCGGGTCAGCTTCCTCTATGGAGTTACACTTGCACTTCAAAAGCCTGCTCCAAACTGGAGTATGGGAGCTAACATCATGGAGATCATTAATTTTAGAAACCACTTGGCTTCTAAGCCTGTTGCCCCAACTGTCCAGAGTTAACTAACATCTTTTGAGGATCTGTAAAACACAATTGGTTGCAAGATTTTCCTAACACAGATATTCTATAATCACAAAGTACACATTCCTGCACCCCTATTTCAAATCCTAATTTAGGGATCTATGGTGATATATGATTATTTATGATTTATTAAAATCATTAAAAATAAATAAATAATCATTAAAAGCTTTCCTGAGGGTTAAGAAAGCAAAGCTAGCCACAAGCCATAGAGGTCAGGCAATGGTGATACACACCTTTAATCCCAGCAGCCTTACTAACAAGCCATGGAGCCAGGCAGTGGTGGGACACACCTTTAATCCCAGGACTCAGGAGACAGGCAGATGGATGTCTCTGAATTCAAGGCCATTCTGGCCTACACAAGAGTGAAGAGTAACAGAGCTCATGCCTTTGGTCCTAGCACTTGGGATCACATGCCTTTAATCCCAGTGCTAGGGAAGTGGAGACAGGAGTGATACGGCTGGGTAGAGAAATGAATATAAGGAGGAGGAGAGGAACTGAGAGTTTTTGCCTCTGAGGATTTGTGAAGATAGCATTTTGCCTCTGAGGATTCAGGAAGACAGGATCAGCCATGTTTGTCTGAGGTAGAGGTAAGAGCTAGTGTATGGATGCTTTGCTTCTCTGGTCTTCAGCTTGAACTCCAGTATCTGTCTCTGGGTCTTTATTTTTTATGTTACATGGTTCACTATCTAGGTGACATGAGCAATGAAATCTCGCTGTCCTGTTCCTCTGTCTCTAGAATGACAGTGACAACATCAACATACAGGAGGGTAGAAAAGGCAGTCCAGGGCTTATGAGTGTTTTCCATCTATGGATTTATTACTGAAAGCCCAAGTCCCTCAGCTCACCCCTCCTCCATCCATGACACACTTGAAAGACACTAGCACATTCCATGCAACTGCCCATTGGTATTTCCTACCTCCTGCCCTAACTCATACCACATGACTCCTGCGAAACCCAAAACCCTATCTGTGCACCTTTCCAGTGAACCCATCTTAACTTCTTTGACCCATACTCCTCACAAAACCCTATGGAGTTATAGGAAAGAAAACGTCCTCTGAAAAGGGGAAAAAAGGCATGGTTGTTCATGGCTGTGAGCCCAGCAGTTGGGAGACGGGAGTAGGAGGATCATGAATTCCAAACCAGCCGTGTCCACACAGTGAAACCTGCCTAAGAAGTAAAATATCCCTTTATAATCTCTATCAGGAGGTCAAATCTGAGCAGCATGAGATGATTATTACCGTCTTCACTGCCATGGCCATGGCTCCTAGCAAGCAGAAAGGACTGTGGGCTCCTATCAACAGTAGAAGTGTACAGCCTGACTTCAGACCGTATGGATTCCAATCCCGGCTGAATGAATTATGAGTTAGAGGCACTGATCAAATCAATCAATCCTAGGCCATCCTCAACTACAGAAATTTTATAATTACTTGTGACTTACACAGAATGATGCACACACTGAAGGTAAATAATAAACAAATAAATAAAAGCAAGGAATTACCACCAAGTCTCTGTCTATGCCCCTAAGTACATAGTCACAGCTACAATCCAAAGGACTGCACCATTCAAGGACAAACTTGCTGAGAAGCCTTGGGAAGACTAGTTAACCTCTTTGAACTTAGTAGTTAACCTCTTCTCACCATGAGAACCTAGAGATCGCAACACAGAAAGCTGGGGCAGTGCGGGTACACATGGAGCCCTCAGAAGCTCAGAGCTTCCTTCTCACTTCCACCCTGGAGCTACTCAAAAACCAAGAAACATGCACATACCCCCAAGACATTCCTAGCACATAGGGTGTCACTCATGACTATGTCATGAATTTTGGAAGTCAAGTGTCCAGGGTCATAGGGCTGATGAGCAAGAACCCTAAGACTCTAATACAGGTCTTTTACCAGCATTTCCAAGTCCAGGGCTCACCCAAGAACCAGCTCACAGCAGTCTGGCCATCCAAAGCACTGAGCATCATGCTGCTGCCCTCTGGCCGTCTCCATCCCCACTCCCTGCTCAATTTCCCACTACTTCAATAAATCTACAGTATAGGAAACAAATCACCAAGTCAAAGAAACCCTCTTTTGTCAGCACATGGTGGAACTCTTGCCTTAAAATGAATACATAAATAAAAGGCTGCCACTTCTGTTTGTTAAGAAAGCGAGCAACAAACAAACAAGAAAATGACTCTTAGTGACTTCTGAGGCCTAAATCAAATGGATTCTCCACAGTCCAGAACTCAGAGAGGCCCAGCTAACTCCAAACAGGAACCAGCACAGAAGTCCTAGAGCCCCCAGATGCCCTAGGACATGGTAGTTTTCCAAGGTGTCTATCAATCAAAGCTTAGCCTAGAGGAGCCTAAAATGGAGCTGGAAATGGAGAAAAAAACAGGGGCCACAAAGTATGATCTCAGTTTCCTAGCCCCCAGGCTCTGCCTGGGGAACCCCCAGGCCCTTCAGAGGTCTTTCGTGGAAAGAACTAATACTCAGTCCTCGGTGATTCATGACCCCTTTTATCCAAAGAATGACAATATGCAGGAAAGCACTGTGGAAGCCTGGATCACTCAGCCCTTTGTAGCTACCCTCCTGCTCTGCCTCTCCTTCCTCCTCCCCACGTATGCCAGGATGAGTCAGACACACCCACGTGGGCCCTATTCTGGACTTAGCTCACTGGCCCAGTTTGGTGGCTTCTACTGAAAGACCAGAGCCTGTGTCAGACATGCAATGTCCTCCCTGCCAAATTCAGGAAGGATTCCACCACGACAGTTCTATTCCTGCAGGAAGGTGCCAGGCCATGCAACCGCTCTGACAGGGACTCGCAGATTAAAACCTAACTGCTTGTGTCCAGACCCCAGCTTCTCCCAAGTGACCTCGAGTCATACCCAAGAAGCAGCCCTGGTAGGGATAGCTTGGCTCTGTCCCAGCACCAGAACGTCCTGTGGTTGGTTTAGATAAAAACACATGTAACCTAGGCTGGTCTGAATGAAATAAAGCCCAAGACTTTTGATTCAGTAGCAAGAGGAAGTATTTTCTGTCTTGAAGGTTCTGTCATGAGGCCCTTCTACCACCATGAGCAGAGCCAGGCTGAGGTCTTGGTTATAGGAGACATACTTAGGCTAACCCAAATCTGGGGACAATCAGCGAAACATCTACCATCCCCTATGTGTCCTTCTGCAGCCCACCTCAAACTCTGCCCTTCACCCTCTGTAAGGGGGAAAGTCCTCTTGGTACTTGGGAGAATTCCATGATGCTTTGTTTTGTTTGTGTGTTTGTTTGTTTCCTGTCATCTCTGGCCACCCTCAATTCCACCTCATAAGCAAAGCCTTCCTCATCTCCATCTTAGGCAAGAGGTCACCACCCCTTCCATGGAAACCTGTGTTCCTTCTCTCCCACCCTATCAAGGTCTCTAAAGTGATGGTATACAGCCACATAGGCTTTCTCTTAGAGGGAGGGCAGTATTCTCCTTATTCCTAGCATTCCATACTCTGTCCTATGAAAGGATGTGCCTAACAGACACGTGTGACACTGAACTTCTGGGAGTCCTCCCTGTGCCACCTTGCTCTATAAGTAACAATGGCTTTACAGTGTGTTCTTCTCTCTCAGGCACCCTCCTCCCTGACCAAGGCGGAACTTCAGATGTACATTGCATAAGGGTGCAATGAAATCTTCATCTCAAAACTCAAGCAAAACCTTTCAGTCCCCTGGCATAGTCTGGACTACTTTTGGCTTTCCCATCCCCCATCTGTCTGTGCACCTTACTTTCACCCAGCAAACCCTGGCTCCAGCTCTAATTCAGCCTGACTGTGCCCCTGGAGCAAGTCATCTAAATGGTCCTGGCCCTCCCCTCTGCACTGAAGTAAGTGTAGCATGGAAACTCTAGGGTCCCCTGCCCTCTCAGGTGCCAAGTGCCATGTAAGAAAATGGGATTTCCCCTCTCCAAACTGTTCATTCAGAAAAATCCAGATTCCAATACTAAAGACTAGGGAAGCATTCTCTGAACCCTCTGAGCTTTCTTCTAACTCTTGCTTGTCTTCCTAAGCAAAAGGACACAATTTTCTCTCAAGGAGGTGCCAAGGACAGAGGAGCTCAGCAGGCTTCCCTTCCTTCTTAAGATAAGACCTGAGATGGCAACATTCGCCAACTGCCTCATTACACCCCAAATCTAAATCTGGAAGCTCAGAGGCATGAGTGGCTGTTGTGGGAGCATGTTCGTGATGCATCTCTAAGTGAAAAACCAGGCTAGTGTGACAGCTTCCAGAATGTGAGTTCAGTGCCTGGCGAAGAGTGGGTGCTCAATTAATGCCTGTTAAATGAGTGAATGGACACCTTTAAAAACCAAATAACATGTCTAGGTTTGCAGATGCTTAGAAATTAGGCAGGCAAAGCAGATACCATAATTCCCTCATCGGTTGTTCGTCTGGAGAGGGAACTGCCAGGTGTCTCTTTCCTTTTTTTTTTTTTTTTTGGCATTTTTTAAATGTTCTATAACACACACATTATTTTGTAGTAAGGAAATCAAGTCATTTTTTCCTAAGCGTTTAAATGTTAAAAATAATAATAATAATAATAATAATAATAATAATAATAATAACCCCACATATCCAAAAGAAATAAGTGACTAGCATGCACATTTCAAAACCCATTCCTGGCAGCCTTCTTCCCTCCCACGTGCCCGCCTTCTCTTCTCTGTCTAGATCCCGGGACTCTAGAGAGTCAAACTGTTGCTTTGAAACATTGCCCTTGTCAGTATCAGAACCCAGTACAGAGGTGGTCCCTTCCCCTTACCCCCCTCCCGGAGATACCTAAAGAGCTAGCCTGTCCACTTCTACTTTTGCCCCTGGACAGAACTAGCCTTTCAAAGCCTGGAAGAGAATACAGTCAGGATGTAGATCATTCCACCCCATGGGACATCTGTCCCCACATCAAACTTGCCCAGCTCTAGGCTAGGGAAACAACATCAAAGAAACAAATCTCACATCCTGGGAAACTTGCAGAATTTCATATTTTATCGATGTTCCTTCCACTGACTTGTCTCCCTTCTCTTTCTACTCCTCCCTGCCCATTTCTCATGGTTCTGACCCGAGGCCAGAACCTAAAGCCCTGTACTCTGTCTCATATCCACTCCCATCTGCTTAGTGTAGGTCAGCTTGAGGCTGGCTAGAGGAGCACACAACTAAGGAGAGTCAGCCTCAGGAAACCACATGAGGGGAGCACTCAGGTGGCACCTTGGGGAGAGCAGAATTGTCAAAGAAAAGCAACTCAACAATGAGCAACAGGCAGAGATGAAAGGTGAGCTGGAACAGAAACCAGACCAAGAAGGATGGCCTGAGCTAGTGACATAGGCTGTGGGCTAGTGGGACAACCAGCCAGAAGATGGGATGTAATGATTCTAGCTAGCGGGAAGAATAGTTGACACTCCTCACAGTGCAGAGGGAGTCATGCTTTATGAACTTTGTTTTAGCATCCTTCGGTGTTGGTTACCTGCGTCCCTGAAGAATTAGGTCTATAGTTCCAGATGGCAGTTCCCACCTCACACCCTTCTGGGATTAGCACCACTCAAAGCCATGGTTCTGGCAGACTAAACAGGGCAGGCTCAGAGGGCCAACACCTGAGAATAACATAATTTCATAGCCAGAAACTAAGAGACCAAGGGCCCTGACTCTAAGTAGCCTTGCCACTCTCAGTTGCTTCCCCCTGAAGCTCAGGGACTCCTAAGGCCCAGCTTCTGTCTTCTGCAACAAAGGACTTGAATTCCTAATTTTCCGGGTCTTGGAGGGGATTTGGCAAGAAAATTTGCTAATGTGTTTCCCACAAGGGCTGGCATCCAAAAGCTCTGAGTAGTCAGGAGAATCAGGACTTTCTTCTCTGCTTAAAAAAAAAATAAAGTTTTGATCATGGAGGAGGCATAGATGTATTTTTTATATATCTTTGTGTAGTCCAGGCTAGCCTCTAGCATAGCTTAGCTCATGAAGGCCTTAGGATTCCTGATCCTCCTACCTCTACCTCCCTAGTCTAGGGTCACAGGTGTGTCCCACCCTGACCAGCACATTTGTCAGTTTTTTATTGACAAAATGATGTTTATCATGTCCAACATGGTGTGGACATCTATCTACATTGGAGAATGATTCCATCTAGCTAATCAAGATGATAACCCTCACCTGGCTATACTGTGGCTCAAACACCTATTATCCACTCCACATTCTTCAGCATCAATACAGTTCTCTTAAACTTATCACTCCTGTCCTTGGACCATCACCTCCTTGTGCTTCAGTGTCTCTGCTCTATTTCTTTTCTTACCTCCTCCTTCCTCCCAATGCAAATACTCTGTCTCCTTCCCCTGCAGAAGGGAAGGAGAGTCAGGCTTCGTTTTTAGTGCTCTTCTGGGTGACCCTCCGTGCCTCAGTTTCCCCCTCTATAACAAGACCAGTGTAATGATGGGGCCTCCCTCCAAGATTCACTAAGAGGATGGAATGTGGCAAAGCTCAGGAAGCCCTTACACAGCCTGTGCCTGCCACAGTGAGCCCTTGATACATCCTAGCTGTTGTCACTCCTGGTGCCAGCTTGCTAAATTAGATCTCCGTCATTCTCAGAGCCCCCAGCACTCTTCCTTCAGAACACTCGTCACAATGTGTAATTATATTTTTGTGTTGTCTACTTGCCATTCCACCCAAGCTTAAATTCTATGAGGGATAAACCAAATGCCTCTCACAAGTATGGCTGTATTCCCAGAACCTGGTACAGTGCCTGGATGTAGTAGATGTTTAATAAATTTCTGTTGGATGAACAAATGAATGGAAAAATGAATAGAATACTAACACGGACATGGATAATCACCACAGTCCCTTCCAGCTCTAAAAGGTTCCAACTATTCTCTACTTTTTGACAGCTTTGGAAGAAAAGCTTAAAATGAGCCCCAGAGAAGCTGTTTTACTGATCCCTGGGGGAAACCCCAGGATGGCTGCTGCTGACAGGCTTCCCAACACTCAAGTTGCTGCAAGAGTTACTTTGTTTTTTTCCCCCAAACCTGACAGGGAGTTTACTGAGTCTCCAGGGTGGGATCAGCTCCCTTCCCCCAGTGGTGCCATAATAGTGGGTACAGTGACCCAGTCAAGGTAAATAGACCTTCCCATGGCAACAATGGACACCGAGCCCTGAGCCAAGGGGTCCAAACCCTCATAGTTCAATGGCACTTGGCATCCTCACTTTTCCTGCCCTCTGGGGGTCGGGGTAAGTACTCTTCATGTTTCTGGAATCAAGGGATTTCAGCCTGGCCTGAATATTACTACCTCTCCTTTCCCCCAGAAAGTGCCTACTTTGCAGGCAGCTTCTGGGGCTGCCCTCTCCACACATCCCAGATCAGCAGCTAGAGTTTGAGGACATCTTGTCGAAGATGCCTAGAGAGCTGATGAATACCAATGTCTGAAAGCTATTCTCCCAGTAAGAAAGGAAATAATAAGCTTAAGTATTGAAGTATTGCCCCCATTGGACACTGTGTATATGTAGCAAGTCCCTGCTCACTCCCTCCTTCACTACAGGGGTAAGAAGCCACTCCAGCACCACACTACCTGCTCTGTAGAAGAGGCTCTGCTGAGCCACTGGTTTGGAAACCTGGGTTACTTTGAATATAATGTACAGGTCCTGCCCCTAAAACTTCTAACTAAATTGCTAAGGAGAGCAGCTTGAATTTGGAATGTTAATACAGGAGCCTTAATAGACAGCAAAATTGGAGAACTACAACTCTAATGCACTTTGACAACTTAGATCATCAACAAAAACAATACACAAATGCCTTCTTCCGATCAGAGACCTGTCCTGAGATGTGGGCTCAGACTTGGATCCATGCTTTAAGACCTGAAATTCCTGGGGTCCACAGTCTGACCAGTGGGTCCACCTTACAGTACCCAAGTCTTTGTTTTCTAAAATTTATGGGCAACTTACTGAGCCATGGTCCATGTTCTCAGCATACAGTAAAAGGTAATAAAATCCAAAGTCATCTTCATCAAAATTTTATTCCAGCTCCACCATTTGCAAGCTCCACATCAGGCAAGTGAGCCTCACTTTCTTCACTTACATAGTAGAGGTGCTGTGACCTGATACCTACTCACTGAATTCCCCCCCCGCCACTCAGTGTACAAAGCACTTAATGCAGTTGCTGGCACACAGTGAGAGTCCAGAAGATCCCAGTCAATGAGAAAATATCAAATGCTTTTATTTGCTGCTATTGGATGCTTTTTCCCCCTTTTAAAGCGGCTTAAACAGTTTGATGGCTATTCTGCGAAACACAGATAGCTTTAATTCTTCTAATACCCCTTTGCTTCTGTGGGTATGAATGTATGTATGCGTACATATGGTATATGTGTGTTCATGGGGGTATAGGTGTCAGCTGTGTGTGCATGTGTGCCTACATGCTTTTGGAAACCAGAGGTTGATTCTGAGGGTCCTCCTCAGCCACTCTGCACCTTATTTTTTGAGACAGGGCCTCTCTGAATCTGGAGCTCACCAACTGACTAGATTGGTTGGCCAGTGAGCTCCATAGATATACCTGTCTCCGCTTCCCAGCACTGGGATTATAAGAGACACTACAACACCAGCATCCTTAAGTCAATACTGGGAATCCAACATAAGAACTAAAGTTCTCATGTTGGTATGGCAAGTGCTTTACTAAGTCATTTCCTTAGGTCCTAGAACTCCTTTTCCAACCCTTTGATCCTGAATTTGTTATATCTCTAAGACAGAGTTTTCTCATCTCCCAAGTAGGATTATAAACATAATAGTAGAAAATAGTGGTATCTCCTCCCTGAACCAAGGTTCCACAGAGAACTGATGACCAAGGTAGAAAGGATGCCTCTTGAAGGCTCTTATAGAGATACCATATGCAAACTGGAAGCCAGAAGGCTGCCCCAGCACCCCTCTGCCCTCTTGGGGTGATCCTGAAGAATGCTGACTCCAGCATGGGGCCCCATCTCACCACTTCCCAATCCGCCTCACTCCATTTAGCTCTAGCAATCCAATTCCCTTTCCACTACCCGGAAATCGATGTTTAATTAACACATTATTGGAAAAATAAACACAGTCTTCAATGGGACTGCAATGAAGCTAATGCAGCTCAGCTTGGGGGCTGCAGAGGGGGCCCTCTGTCAGAACAGCACTTCTCCTAGTCCCTGCCTCTCAACCAAGAAAAAGTTCCTTCTTTCTCCCTGGGGTCCGATAGCCTGGGGATTCCCAGTCTCTTCCCTGTCAGCTCCTTTCTTCCTGTCTCTGGGGAGCAGCCTCTAGTCCCTTCTTGCCTTACCCTACAAGGCAGAGGGGAAGAGGATTAGCTTGTTGTCAGTGCATAGATTATTGCTCTTTGGGAAAGGGGGAACTCCTGGACACCCCTTCTGTGACACCGTGCAGGGTTTCATTTCCTCCTTTTTCACAAACTGAATCAACACTCATTCAAACCTTAGGTCAGCAGCAGCTATCTTGCCTTAGTTGGGGTGAGGGGATGGAGACCAGCAATGACTGACCAGAATGATAACTCTAAAAACCTTGCCCAGACATTGGGAACTGCTATAAAGATTTCCTTAGGAAAATTTTCTCTTCTAGTTCCCAGTAAAGATACCCCTCTTCCCTTCTTCTCTGTGGCTCCATGGAGAGTACAGAGCCAAGTCTCTGGGTTGGAACCTAAGCTTGGATCCAAAGCCTGCTATTTCTTTCTGACAATCCTAAATATGCTAGCTAGCCTCTCCAACTTCCTCATCAAATGAGGATTGTCTCCATCTAATGAAAAAGAAGAGTCAGGTGCTAGACTATTGTCTCTTCAGCAGACTCACACAGTGAGGGTCAGGCCCTATTTCCAGGACCATGGACAGCACAATGCTTCATCTTGCTCCCAATCCTATAGTGGCCTGGATCACAGTGCAAAACAGAGATGGGCTTCAGGTTCTTTTATCTTCTGCCCACTATCCATCATTCCAAACCACATAACTCCCTCCTCAGATGGGGACATGAAGTAAAGAGGGTCACTGAGACATGGGAGACAGATTTCCAAAGTGCCATTAAAAAATCTAGGAACAGCTTCATCCCTGGATCATCAACCCCACTTTTTAATCCCAACTCCTCAGACCAACACCAACTTCTTAACCATATCGCAGAGTGTGGGGGCAGCTCTCAGAATCAGCTTGACAGATGGTTTGCAGCACAGTGGTTAAAACCAAAGGCTTCAAAGCCAATCCCTACCTAGTGACCTTGGATGTGTTACCTAACATCTTTTTTGTTATGATAGCAATGATAATTGTTCCTCCCCTACAGTGTGGTCTGAAAACAATGATATAGCTTGGGTCAATGATAAGCATAGTTATGATTAGCTCCAGTGAGTCTGCTTAGGATAGTAGGAGGAGACATAATAGTGGTGGGACTAGTTAGAATATCTAGGTCTTAATCCTTTATAAATTGGGGGGGGCTGATTGGAAGTATCACTAGAGAATGGCTCTCTTCTTGGCTACCTTCTTGATATAAAATTGGATTTCTGTCTCTAGCATGCCCCCTTCTTTTCTCTGTCCCATTAAGAGAAAGTAGGTGATGTCATCTCAAAGAAGGATGACCATATATTTTATCATCCAAACCGGGACACTGTTGTGACTTAATAATTAGACTAGGACACAGTCTTAAACAGGAACTGTCAACAAACCAGGGCATTCATTTACACCATGTCAAGGTCACACCAAAATGACTAAATGTCATGCTTCAAAATTCCAGCCAAGGATAACCCTTTCCTGGTTAAAATCTCCATTTTGTTCTGCCCACCTACCACCCCCCAAACAAACAAATGTACTCTTTGTTAGAATCTCTAACTCTTATTCAGGTCATTCATCTCTAAGCCCCATTCAAGGTCATCCATCTCTAATCCCCAAGTATGGTCATTCAAGTCCAACCCTAGGGTAGAGCAGAGAAGACTGGTAAAAGACCTTTGCACACCCTTGACACCATCAGTATCTCCAAGCAGTAACTCAACCACCTCCAAGAACAAAAATGAAACATGCAGTGTGTAGGCCTATACATCCCTCCTTAAGAATTAGGAGCTAACAACTTGGAAGGGCCTACCAGCACCTCAGTTTCAGGCTGTCAGAATGCAAACACAGGCTTTTTGCTTCATGGGGCCCCTATAACATCTAGGGCTACCATTTATAGGCAGGGTGGCATGTTCACTGAGAACACTGAACACTCCCCAACATACCCAACACACACACACACACACTGAAGTCACTTCTTCCAACACCTTCAAGGATAGCCTTGATGCACACTCTGACTCTAGCAACCTGAGAATAGAACTCACTAGGAACCTTCCAGCCTTAGAACCGTGAAACAACATCCAGAATTTCTTTAGCTCTACGGATATATTATTTGTTCTCCTACAAGGCACACTTGCCATCTCCTCTCACCAAGATCTCACTCCCTGATGAATGAAGGAGAGCTGACAGACAGTTGTGAAGAGCCATCACAACAGCATCCAGGAACGTGGGGTTCTAGCTGTGTCCACACCATTGTTACAGATGATTTCAATAAACCATTTCATCCATGAGCCTTGCTTTCCTCTTCTGTATTCTGAGGGCACTGAAAAGGAAGGTGGCTTGTTTCTTTTTTCCTTCCAACAGCATAATATGAAGGTAATGAGATTAGGCTCTGAAATAAGTCAATTCTGAGTTCAAGCCCTTGATCTGCTCATTTTATCAGATAACTTTAGTGATGTCTTAGTCTCCTCCTCCATCAACAGAGCAATACTAGTATGCTTTGAATCACTTGGAGGATTAATAAGATAGTACATAGAGAAAAAAATCTTGGGTCTGAAGGTAGGTACATAATAAGTATGTCACTTCTACTTCGATGAGGGTGAGGATGATAAGATACCATGAGGGGACAGGCATGTGACTCTGAGTGACTCTGAGCCAGTGTGAGAAAAGAGCTTTCTACTAAACTCAGAAAGTTCACATTTGGCAACTCCTCCATCAGATCTAGACTTGCAGGAAGAACTAAGACACCCCGAGCAAAGTTCAGCTTTCCCAGAAAGCAACATGTTAGGGCAAAAACAATCCATTGTTGAATCCATATGGTTCTTTCCTCCAATCAGCAGGTACTCATTTGAATACTCACCCACTATGTGCAAAGGACTGTCCTGAGCAGTGGGGACACTGCAATTGACAAAAATTAAGTCTCTGACTTCACAGAACTTGAATTCCATAGACAGAAATTAAATACAGTCTATCACTATATAAGGCAATATTCTGTAATGATCAACTCATTAAAGCCAAAGACAATATGATGGGCATGAGTACCACCAGAATTTTAAAGGGGACTGTTTTCAAAACTGAGTCAAGAAAGGCCTCTCTGAGGAGGTGTCAATTGGCCATGACCTGCAGGAAGAGACTGAGTGCTGGTACCACAGCCCTAGCTGCAAACCCAGTACAGCCACCTGTGGCTGGCCCAGACACACAGCTGCACTTGCTTCATCTGCAGAAAAGCCACAGCTAGCCCACATCTCAGAGCTGCTGTACAAGTAGCTCTTCCCAGGGAAGGTGCACACCAAGGGCCATGAGGCCTGACCACAAATGGGACAGCATCTATTTCCAGGTGGCAAGCTTGGGAAGGGCAAGCTCACCTCTTTCGCAACTCTCCCATCTATACCTGAGAGGTCATACAAGGAAGGAGAGCAGAGCCCAAGATCCCGAGAGCAAGCTCTTTTCTGGGCCTGCCACAGTAACCTCCCCAACTCTCCCCCTTCTCCAGCAATGACATAACTCTTCTTCCCTAACTCCTCAAGGTCAGCTCCAGGAAGAAAGAACAACACGGGAGGGATGGGGCAACCCACATTCTGCTTTAAGGATTTTTTTTAATGTTTTCCAATTTCACTTATAATTGCTAATAAAGTGACACACCTCTAGCTGAAAAAGAAGAAGGGGAAAATGGCGTCTGGTAGTTACAGCAGCTGAAAGCAGAGAGAATAGGGGCTGTAGCTGATCTCATGCCCAAGGGCAGTTTCAGCTCTCACAAGCTGCAGCCTCCAACAAGGCCACACCACCCTAGAGGTGGCTGATACTACTGGGAAAGCAAGGCCTTTCTCTGAGCTCAGCCCAGAGCTCTAGTGAGGTAGCAGGGGGAAACCCTCCTCTTCACCCACCTTGTCCCTTTTCCCCCTTCAGTCTGCATCCACCCACCCATCACCCTTGAGCTCACCCACCCACAGTTTTGCCTGGTGGACCGGGGATTGCACTTGAGGCTTCCTGCTGGAGTTGAAAGCAGCTCCCTACCCCCTTCTTTTCTCCTTGCTTGAGGACTCTGTTCCCCTTCTCCCCTGCTAAATGCTCCCAGTTTTGCCTTCCCTCCCCATTAGCACCCCACGTCCCCAGTAGACACATATCCAATACACACAACCACCCAGCACAAAGTCAGACAGCCTCCTATCTGAACCACACACATACAGGGTTGACAATCCCATGTCATCCAATCGGAGGCACGCCACTGTCTGGAAAAACACAAACACCATTCTAGCCCCCATACAAAAGGCAACACAAAGGCCACCAAGAATTTCAAGCCCTTGCATCGTCTACACATCAGAGAGCTGAGTAGGACAAAGACATCGATCTATCCCCCCAACAAACCACAACAAGTCTCAGGGATATTCTGCAGTGCCCTCTGGCTTGACACAGTCCACTGATCAGGGTTGTGTGTGTTGGCGTGTGTGTGTGTGTGTGTGTGTGTGTGTGTGTGTGTGTGAGAGAGAGAGAGAGAGAGAGAGAGGGAGAGAGAGCGCATAGCCATGTGCATGGGGGTGGGGGCTGTGTCTGCTCTCCAGGCATCAAGTTCCCCCAGAGGTAATCCAGTCCAGACCCCGCTTTCCCCCGCAACCTCCCTCCAGTGTGCGGCAAACATAGATTTCATGGATGGTTAAATTGGATCATTATCACTGAGTGCTTATTTGGCCCCCAAAAAAAAAAAAAGTCATTAATGTCATCTACCCACCTCCTTGTGAGGTCTCCTCCCCCAAAAGACTCTCCAACATACTAATCCCATGAACTGCGACACACCACAGCATTTAGAAAAGAATAATAGCAAGAGGGAAAAAACGAGAGCGGTGGCAAGGAGAAGATGAGGCTATAGCATCACTGCGTTCCCTGCAGGAAGATAGGCAAAGGGGCCATGGCTGGATGTGGAAGTGGAGGAAGAGGCAAAGGCAACAAAACCAAACAAACGCAATCAAGTCCTTGGTTGCCTGTGTGTGAGAGAATATGTGTGCAAAAGCGTGTGCCGTTGCGTGTGTGGATGTGCCGACTTAGCCCTCCTATCAGAAGGCTGCATCCGTGTGGCATGTAGGAAAGGCCATCGAACCACTGTTGTGTTGCAAAAAGACAAAAAAAAAAAAAAAAAAAAAAAAAAAGAGCCGCATAGTCATCAGAATCAGAATTTTTTCATGGAGATGGAAAGGGCTGAAGGAAAGGGGGGTTGGGTAGAGGGTAGAGGGGCCAGTGCATGGAAATGAAAGGCAAGACCATGGCAGGACCGTGGGAGGATGGAGGGGGAAATTGGTGATGGGGTGAACAAAATTGCACGCACACAGAGACACAAACACATACAATACCCAAACACCAACCCCACCGCCTACAGTGTTCATCCAAGGCTGACAACCCGACCCCATCTCTCCGCTGCTTCTCAGAGCCCCCAAAGCTGGTGCCGATGGATTTGTGTATCTCAGTTTTGCAGCAGTGGGCTAATTACAACCAAGCCCCCTCACCAAATTAACCCCTCCCCTCCCTCCCTCTCTCTCTTTCTCTCTCTCTCTTTTCCTCTAAAAGGCCAATTGAAGAATAATGTGTTTTTAGAGATAATGGATTTTTTTTCAAGGAGTGAGAGAAAGGGGGGGGGATACAGGACAGAAATTCTGCAAATCGGTGACTTCCAACCTCACCTCCGTGTCCCCTCACGTCCCCATTCACTGGAGCATCTCATCTACCATTCTCCGGCCATTCCCTTGTCCCCCACCATCCAAAAGAAAAGACCTTCCTACCATGCACATCGACAAACACACCAACCGCCACCCAATCTCAGTAGCCGATCTCAAAACCCCAAGCATCAATCCACCTCGATACATCCCTTCCTTATATAAGCGGCAACCATCAACATAGGAACGCAGCACTAAAAAGAAAGCAACCAAAACGGAGGCCAAACCCCCATCAGTCCCCCAGTAATTAATAATATGGAGCTACCGGAGAAGCAAAGACGTAGTGGTTTCTCAAAATCTAGAATTCCTTTGATTGTTGGTCTCACTTCTTACGAAACAATTTTCAAAAATTATTGTTTCATTAGAAAGGGCCAGAAAGCTCCAGAAAAGGGCATTTGCACAGTCCAGTTGTTAGAAAAAAAATTAACCCAGCCCTGTTGCTCACTTTAATAGCGAACTTCCAGCGTCCAGCTTTTTCCCCCTTCTCCCAAAGGAAGGTTGGCTTACAGGGTGAACCCTGGGCTGCAGAAAATGGGCCAAGAGCCCTTACTCCATTCCCCAATAACAACAAAAATCAAACAATAGGAATACATCTGCACAATCAGCACCCGTCTGAAATATCACTTACCCTGATATGACTTAGAAAGATTAAGCCTGAAGATTAAGAAAGAAAAATACCAGCTTTGCCTAGTCTCTCCCACCATCCTCTCGACACATAACCAACAGCCCTTAGGTAAACTTGCCCATCATAGCCAGCGGGACCATGGTAACTTGAAAGGCGACGCTGAAGCCCTTGAACGATGAAGGAAGGCTCTACCCAGAACAACACATTAAGAAACACACAGTTCTTTGGGCTCCACTGACTAACCTCCAGGTGCCCCCAGATAGACTATCCCAGCAACCAAGTCTGCCTGTTTGCTGGCAGTTCAAATCTCCTCCAGACCCTTCATCACAAAGACATACGGTCATCTGACCCCAGAAACTACACCGTCCTCCAGGTGTGACAAGGAGTGCCCACCTCTCTCTCGGGGCCATCCTCTAGACCCAGGGCAGAAAAAATATCATTCAGAATGTTGGGGTGCATCAGAGTGGCAAAAGAAACACTCTCTCCCCAAAGCGGGAATAGCTGAAAGAAGCGGGGAGAAGACAGTTCCTATTCTATCTACTCTTATGCAGTCCAACTGGGATCACTCCATCCTAGACTAGCCCTCCACAATCTCTGACCTTTGCATTAAATAATAATAATAATAATAATAAATAAAGATCAAGGAAGAGAAAACCCATTCTACCTAAACCCAATAATTATATATATATATATATATAATTTTTTCTCATCACATAATGTTTTTGAGCCAAGTCAAAAAAGGGACATATTTAATAAAGGAAGGGAGCAATTAATTTTTTTAACAAGTATTCACAGGATAAGTCACCTGCAAGGCAGCAGAGCCCATAGGTTGGTATTACATCACTAGCTTAGAAAGAGATGGGGGCTGGGGGACAGATTTTTCTTTTCATTGTCATCAGTACAATGTTTCTAGAACAGTTAAGTTTTGTGGTTAAAAAAGAGAAAGGGAAAGAGAGGAAACTCTGGATACAACACAAAGCTTTGGGGGGAAAAAAATACATCAAACCAGGCTTTAAGGTCACTGAGAGCTTGCAAAACCCACAGTGCTTACACAGAGTGGAAGTTTTCAGACAAGCTTGCTACTAAATCATTAATATAAACAAATGGAAGGCAGAGGAGGAAGATTTCCCTTGTAACTGATCCAAAGAGTACACACACACACACACACACACACACACACACACACACACTCCCTTTTCACATCTTGAGTGTGCCAACTTCCCAAGATAACAGGAGTCCAAGCTAAAATTTTACTCAAGAATGACCTTTCCACACCCCCTTCCAAAAAAATCACACATATGAGTGTGTACACACACTCCGTCTCTTAACAGCTAGGGGAAATCCCTGTCTCCATCCTGTTTTGTCTTCTTGTGTTTCTCAAAGTCCCTTCTCCAGGAAAAGAGAGACTTCAAAATCTCAACAACAACAACAAAAAAGTATCAACCTAAAACGAAGTGATAGATTTGCATCATTTTGGATTAACAATCCAATCAAATAGGAGAAAGCCTTTTTAAAAGTAAGCTTTTTAAAAAAAGGAAGAATAAATTTAAAACATTTTCTGACTTTCCTAACATCTGGAGCAAAAAGACCCAACTTCCAGAAGAAACCGAACTAAAAGAAGAGGCGTTGAAAAGCCGTTCCCGTGTTCAGTAAAGGTCCTCTATCGGGCGTTAAATAAAAAGAAAGAAGAAAGACAAAAAAAAAAAAAAAAAAAAAAACAAAAACAAAACAAAAAAAACCTACATTGGTCGCTATCAACAGAAAACTTCTACTCTCTCAGGTGCAACCTCTTCCCGAACGGACAAAACCTGGAGTCATTTCGCCTCCTGCCTGCCTGTCTTTTCCCCCAGAATCTTACCTCCGGGTTGAACCGAAGAGTTGGGAATCTGTCAGTTTGGTGTTTAATCAACTGAGTTTGCAGGGTGTTTCCTCCTTGGAAAGATTCAAATTCCAGAATCTTTCTGACTCTTTTTTCCTTTTTCCTTCTTTCTCTTTCTCTCCTTTTCTCCCACTGGGAGGGAGTGGCAGGGAAGAAGGGTGGATGCTGGAGGTGCGAAAAGCAGGTCCTGTGTGTCTGGAGCTGCCGGTGGCTGCGTGAGGGGAGGGCACGCTGCTGCCTCTCCCTCTCAGTGAGTTGCATGCAAGAGGAGATGTGTAGGGCTGCGCTCTGAGCCTGAGACTGCCGGAGGAGCCCAGGAATTTCACGCACTCCAGAGCTGGCCCCTCCCTCTCCCACACAGGCCCCGGCATTTAAAGAGACAGCTAAGGCTGCCTGGCTCAGGGCTTCGCCTCCTCCCTGGGTGTTTTGCAAACAGCTGAGAAGATATCATCAGGGAAAGGGGCGCTCTGCAGCCCTCCGTGAGTAAGACCGAGGCTCTGGAGTATCACCCTAGCCTGACAGAAGAGTTCCTCTCCATAAGTGGAACAAGAATCCAAATAAAGATTGTTTTTTTTTTTTTTAAAGGAGAGAGAAGAAATCCTCACACTTCTGTACACTAAAGGGCGGCTCCACTGCCCTGGGTGCACTTGTTCACTGCCTACTGAAGAGGTAGAGAGGATGCTAACATAAACCGTGCCTCAGTTTCTCTGAAGAGACACTTTCCCTTGCAAAATCAGGGCAATGGTTGAGCATCTATCTGGTGGAGGTAAGGGCTGTAACTAGGACAGGAATCCACTCCTTCAACAAACACCTCTGACTGCTGGCTGGAGATGAGACACAAGGACAGATAGCTGGGGACACAGAAATAAAAGTGACAAATATACTTCCATTTGGAGGACCCTTACCAAGGAAAACAGACCCCACAATACGGCTAAGTCTATCCCAAGGGAGCTGTAAGCTAAAGGATACAGAGCCAGGCCTGAAGCTTCATTGGGTCAGAAGAAGGTGTCAACTCCAAATTGTAACTAGACAACAGTGTCCAGGCATCTCCACCACACAACAAATCCCTCAGAAATTCATTGCCAACTTTGACAAACTAGCCTCTGTGCGCAGGCATTCCCCTGAGTCAAGTCTAAACAAGGGATGACAGGTGGTGGGAACAAACACAAAGGTGTTGTTTAGTATCAGACCGTGGTGCCATAGCTAGCAAACATCTCCAGGTCCTTTCTACTCCTGCTTCCCCATCACAAGGACACTGTTGTTCTTCTGGCCAACACCAATGGCAATAAGAGACGCTAACAGCTGTCAAACACTTGTCAGAGGCCAGCATCTTTTTCAGCTCACTGATACTGATACTAACTGGGGTCCATCTTGAGCTCTACAGATGTTCTCCAAGACCATCTAGGCAGAAATAGCTGATGAGACGTTTAAAGTCAGCTCTACCCAAATCCAGAACGAGGACTATCATGTCTCCCTTCCTAGGACAGTGGTTCTTATACCTGCACTCTTCTCAGCACATTCTCCCAACATCCTGGCATTCTCCCACTCCAGCTAGTTTTAATGCTGTGTGTCCCAAGCATGATGCTCACAAGACACCAAATGGGTCTGTCAAAGTCCCCAGCCCAGTGAATCTTCAACCATTGGACAAGGGCAGAGGTGTACTCATATAAAATAAAGGAATGTAATAAAGACTAATAATGTAAAGGACAGTTGATGGCACTGTCAGTGAGTAGTTATTCTGATCTCTAGATGGGTATATAAAGACAAGCTCAGTAAACTGGTGGCATTTGGGGTATGCTTAGATGGTCACAGACAATCCCAGAATTGCTAGTCTATACTGAAGTGTGTTTGGCCTTGGCCTTTAAGATCATAATCTCATTGTGGTGTGTGTGTGTGTGTGTGTGTGTGTGTGTGTGTGTGTGTGTGTGAGTGTGTGTGTGTGTGTGAGTTTTCCAATCCTTCAATACCTTCATGCATCCAGCATACATAGGAACACAAAAATGTCTTCACAAATTAATTTCACATATAGCTTTTCATCTCTGTTTACTCTGCACCTGAACTATCCTGGTTCCACATCTGTGTCCACCTTAGCAAGCCTCCCTCAAGATCTTGTACACCTTACTTGTACCCAAAATGCATTGAGAGAATTCAGAAGATGCAACCTGTAAGGAAGAGGCCCAAGGGATGTGAAGGCAAAAGCCAAAGGGGAAGACTTAGAGGGCCAGATCAGTCAATAAAGTACTTTGCAGGCAAGCATAGGGACTTGCATTCCCCAATACCCATGTAAAAAGCTGTAGTCGAAGCTAGCCCCAAATTGCTAAAAATAACCTGGAACTTTTGATTCTCCTGCCTCCACTTCTACCTCCTACTTTTAGGATTACAGATATGCAACGCCATGCTCCCCTCATACATAGCTAAGAATTGAACCCGTTGTATTAGACAAGCACCCTACCAATGAAGCTGTCTCCTTCCTAAATGGATGCTGCTTTCTGGTTTTCAATCTCCCTACTCCAAACAACCCTACAACTCCCAAAGATTTCTTATACCAAGATCAAGTCAGTAGGATTGGATTTAACAGCTCTACTAACTCCCCAGGCAGGACTTTAGTGGAGCCAAGTTCTTTAGTCCCCAACTTCCGCTAACATGTTGTTTTTGAAGTCACTAACATGCCCACATGCCCTACTTCTGGAAAGATTTCAAACATATCCCCCAAGGCTATTAGTCCAAAGAATTTTTCCCAAGGTCCCTTACAAACATTCCTTGTTTCCATCTTGCACTTGTCTCCCAAGGGCTGTGCTCTGTGCTACATTGCTGGCCTGCTGGAATTGGTTTGCCTTTCTGCCCCCTATGCTATGACGACTCCCATGTTATTAATAAGTGGCTTCTTACTAATTAGCTTTATTAGACACTCATTGTGCATGACAGATAGTGCCATAGCAGGACCTAACATTTTTCAAGAAGGGGACTTGCATTAAAAAATCCCTATCATAGGACACAGAGACAGCAGCAAGTCACAGGGAGACAACAGCAGGGCTTCCAAAATTCTAAAAGGCAGGACCTAATCTGGACAACAATGGCTGGCAGAGGAAGGAGAGCAGGTAAATGCAAGATTTGTCTCTGTTCAGGCACCAGCCCAGGGGGAGCCTGGACATTCAGGCTGTGAGGAGGTCAGATACCAGGGACTGTTTCTAACTCCAAGAATCCTCTTATCCCATGGAACAAAAGAGTCTCAGGGGCTGGCAGCCAGTACAGGCCTCCCAGCCATCTCCCTGAATCCATCAGCCTTTTGGCCAGCTAAAAGGAATCATCAGCAAAGGACTATGGACTCCAGTCAGAGGAGATCCAGGTAGGAAGCAGCACGATTGCTCTGCAGCTACATCCTACTCCAGCACCCCAAGGTAGGCAGCTTGTCTAGGCTGACGGTGACAGAAAACCTAAACAAAAAGAAACTTCACAAGGAAAAACAACTGAGGAGGAAACTGTTTCCTCCCCCTTTAAATATTTCCAAAGCATTTCTAAAATTTCCTGCTTGGGGATCAGCCCTTAACATGGTCCAGGAATATTCAAAGTGTTTAATGGGCTTGAATGTTTGAGTGGCAGAGATTTGCCCATTCATACTGATTATTTCTTTCAAACTGTCATCATCTTCTCCAGTCGATTGTGCAAATTCTTGTCTGTCTTAAACTTTATTCTTCTGTATGGAGCTAGGATGGCATAGCCACTCTTGGACTGAGTGCTAAGAAATCAGTACCTCTACCTCAGAAGAAACACCCAAGCATAGTGACAAAGGAGATGCTCACCAATGCCAGACTCTGGAGGATAGGATTGGCCTCTACCACAAACCAGCTACAAGACCTTCTATGCAAGGGGCGGTAACGATAACACTGACTGCAGAGGGTAGCTTTGGGGATTGAATAAACTAATATCTGTAAAGCACTCCATTAATGCCATAATGGGAAGGCTGCTATAAGTACTTGCTAAACACAACTCACTGTCCCATGGTCATGACTCCCAGAAGCCTCTTCACAATGCTTCCTTAAAATGGTAATAGTAGCCAACTGCTTCTGGAACATTGTAGGGTCATGGACAAGAAAAAATGTGACCTCTGCTGTCATTCTTGACAACCCTCCTGGTAGAGTTCAGCCATAACCAATACTAATGCCATTAATTCTTTATCCAGATAGCATCTGTCTCTCTCCCTCTGCTGGAGAGGATGCAAACCATCCCCTCCCACCTACACAGCACCATACCTAACAGAGGCACAGGCAAGAAAGGTGGGGGTCTTTTCAGAGGCCACAGCACATCCTAACTGCATCCTCATGCTCCTGGCCCACACACTAAAACTATTTTTAAATAATATACTTTGCTTGGTTGTGGATTTAAAAAAAATCCTCCTCAGGATTCAAGCTCAAGATGGAATGATTGCCAAATGCTAACAGCTTTTTGAACAGGACGCAGTTAAAAATATGTCTGAAATGGTTTTAACTCAAACTCAAAAAATAGCTTAACTAGCTAGGGAGCCTTATCGTAGGCAGTGGGGGTGGGGAAGTGGAAAAGAAACAGGGATTCCCTTCAGAGGGGACCACAACAAACCTCACCACCAGGACACAGGGATGACATGAATAATACCTTTTGAAAATGTAGATGGACTCTCCAGGGAAAAGAGTAAACACTACCAGACAGTACATTGCTATCAGATGCTCTTCATGAGGCCCACAGAGTGTGGCTGCCTTATCCCAGGAAGCTCAAAGGCAGTCACAGCAACACCACAGTGGCCTAGGGTATATTTGTAATATAGGATATCAGTTCCTGCCCCCAGGGGGGTACTAAACTAGAGTCGTCATGCCAGCAAGATGACCGTGGGACTCAAACTCAAGCTTGAGGGTCTGGAGAGATGGCTCAGAGGTCAAGAGCACTCACTGATCTTACAGAGGCCCCAACACTCCCATCAGGTAGCTCATAGCTACATGTAACTCAGCTCCAGTAGGTCTAGTACCCTCTTCTGGACTCCAAGAACACCCACCTTTATAATCGAATATTCTCACACAGAGACACATATACATAATTGATTAAAATATAAATAAATCATTTTTTAAAATCAAGATCAAAGTCCATCACAACAACTCTACCCTGAGTTGAACTGAAAACCTTTCACCCATTTGACATATGAGAAAACTGAGGCCCAGGGAGACATGGCAGCTGAGTCATGTTTGGTGGTGTCATCCAGAGAGTCACTTCCTCCCATGCCTTTGGACCAAAATGAGGCTCCATCAGCCCTAGTCAAGGATAATAGGGAATGTGTAGTATGTGTGTGTGTGTTTCACTTGATCTTGTGTTGGTTATATTTTATTGCCAATTTGGCACCAACCAGAGTCACCTTGGAAGAGGAAACCTTGGTTGAGGAATCACCCAGATAGTATTGTCCTATGGGCATGTCTGAAGAAATTGTTTGGAGATAAGTCTGAGCTAGTAAGAAAGCTAGTGGAGCAAGTCAGACAAAGAGCCAGCAAGCTGCATTCTTCCCTGGTTCTGCTTCCAGTTCCTACCTTGAGTTCCTGCCCTGACTTATTTCAAGGACAGACTATGACCTGAAAGTGTAAGTCGAAGTAAACTCCTTCCTACCAAAGTTGCTTTTGGACATGGAGTTTATAGCAACAACAGAAATCATTGCCTAAGATGTTGATCAAAGCAGTGTTTCTCAAACACTGTTTACCAGACCAGACTACTGTCAGAGGTTCTATTTTTTCATGTATCTAGGAAATTTATATTATAAATTTTAATGTTAAAATTAAGGTACAATATTGTCCTAGTCAGCTTTCTATTGTTTTAACTCAATGAACAAAACACTGACCAAAACCAACTTAGGGAAGAAAGGGTTTGTTTCACCTTAAACTCCTGGTCACAGTCCATCATTGAGAGAAGTCAGGACAGGAACTCAAGGAAGGAACCTGGAAGCAGGAACTAAAGCAGAAACCATGGAGCAATGCTGCTTACTGGATTGTTTCCCATGGCTTGTTCAGCTTGAAATTTTATTTGCTTGCTTGTTTGTTTGTTTATAAAACCCAGGCCTACCTGCAGATGCATGGCACATCCACAATGGGCTTGGATCTCCCACATTAAACATTAATCAAGAAAATGTCCCTGAAGGCTTGCCCACTGTCCAATTTGATGGAGGCATTTTCTCAGTTGAGGTTTCTCTTCTCAAATGACTATAGCATGAGTCAAGTTGACAAAAAAGGGTAAGTTGCACAAAGATGTCTCTAAGAAGTCCTACAGGGAAAAGACCTGCTTAACATTGTTGAGTCAAGTGTGTTATAAAATATTTTTGTGTCAGCTCACCCTTCACTACATACCAGTTTACATTAAGAAAATCCATGAGATGTGTTTGCCTAAGAAATGCATGTTGGGTTTTGCTACTGTTTATCACTTAATCTGCAGAACAGCATGTTTATTTTAATATTTATTTATATTTTATGAGAATGAGTATCTTGCCTGTATGTATGTCTATGTACCACATGCATGTCTGGGGCCCCAGGAAGCCAGAAGAGGACATCAAATCTTCTGGAACCTAAACTATAGATGGTTCTGAGACACCATGTGGTTGCTGGGAATTGAACATGGCTCCCCTAGAAGAACAGCCAGTGCTCTCAACCACTGAGCTGTCTTTCCAGTCGTGAAAAGTATGTTTCTTAAAGAAAGGAGATGAGATCCTTTTATAACAACTCCAATTTGTTGTCATTCAAACTCTGGTCAGTCAGTCCCTGCAGCAGGAAACTCACTCCCTTGAAAAACAAACCAACGTATCTGAATGGCTTCACTATTAGAAAACCTTTATGCTAATTCCAAATGGTCCTTCCCCCAATACTCCAGGTAACCCTTGCCTAAAATCTACTTTCAGCACTGTACACAGGAAATGAGCCTCTGCTCCTCATGTTACCACTCACACATGACTCTTATAACAGTAGACTTGCAAGTCTACCTCTCTGCTACAACCTAAAACTTTGGGTATGCCTCATAACTATGAGTCCTGTAGTCTAGGATTACAAATGTGTACTAAACTACCATGCCTAACTTTCCCGAATAGGTCTGGGCTCAAACTCAGATCCTTATCCTGGGATTGTAATCACTGACTGACCTATCTCCTCATCCTCTTATATTTCATTTAATTTTATTATTTTGTTGGGAGGAGTAAGACAGGAACTTACTCTATAGCTCAGGCAGACTTGGCAAACATTGTTCTCCTGTCTTAACCTCATAAGTACAGGGGTTACAGGAACGAACCATTATGAAAAGCTTTATCCATTAAAAAAAATCATATATAAGAGTAAGCAAATGACTTGCAAGATCAGACAGGCAAGAGAAGCATCATTTGCAAGACTGGCTTTGAATATAGTGTGGTTTGGGTTTTTTTTTTCTTACCTAGGAATTCTTGAAGGTTTGTGTCTAACTCCTCAGGTTCCCTTCATAGAGACCCACAGAGATTCCTATAGCTTCACCCTTGTACACTTGTCAGATGCCACACTGGGGGATAGATGAGTCAGAGAGCTCACCCAGCGTGGGGAGTTTTGTGTTCCAGCATCTCTCCTCCTGGAGTGGCCAAGCTGGGGCTGTTCTTTACCCCACGCTGCCTCCTCTCCACCACTGCCATCTGCACCTCCTTCCCAGGGATCACCATCTGCTTCCCCGATACCACTCAGCCGCCCCCAGCTCTTTGCTCTGCTTCCGAGCCCACTCATTGAACCACTCTCCCTGCAACTTGTGCCTTTCTCTTCCCACAATCTTCATTCATTCTCTCTTCACATCCTCAGTCCAGTTTGTGTGCCAAACACTTCCTTGAATTCCTACATCCTTTTCAGTCAAACCTCTGCTCATCTGGATATTCTTCAAAACTCCATTGTTATTTTGCCACTAAGTCACATATGTTTGCTGACCAAATCATTGAAACCCTTTCTGCCCTTTTTCTATACCAACCTGGGCACTTGTTTGTTTTTTTAATTTTTTAATAGAATTTATTACATGTCAGTTGCAGTTCCATCTCCCTCCCCTCCTCCCCTGCTCCCCACTACCCCCTATCCCATTCCCTTTCTGTTCCCCACAACCTGGGCACTTGTATTCTAAGATGTTACTACTTATGCCCATTACATCTTCTTCTTACAGGAAGTGGTTTCCCACAAGGTACCAAAGGCGGAAACATAGTAGATGTTAGGTAAGTGTGGAGTGATGATACTAGGTCACTATAACATTTCTGTAAGCAAAAGATGACAGCCATCCCTCATTACAAAAGTCTGTGCCATCAGTGCTCCAGGGAACTAGGGAGATGGCTCAGTTGTAATGCAAGCATGAAGACCTGAATTCAGACACTCAGCACCCACGTAAAATTCTAAGGGCAGCAGTGTGTGTCTATAACCTCTGTGATGGGAGTCAGAGACAGGCAGATCCCTGAAGCTCGTGGGCCAGCCAGTTAAGCCAGTTTGGTAAGGTTCTGGGTTCAAAAAGAGACTCTGTCTCAAAAATGAAGGAAGAAGCCAGGTGTGGCAGCATACATCTTTAATCTTGGCATTCAGAAAGTTCCTGCACACTCGCATGCACATATCCATACATCATAAATAGGGAAAGGTGAAAATGTACAGATAATGTCTTTAAAATCATGCTTAGTATCTAAAACATGCAAATAATAAGTAAAATAAAAGACTTGGGCACTTAGGAAGCTAGTGACAATTTCCACTTGATTGGGCTCTACTCTGCCCCCATGCACTTGACACATGCTACCTCATTTGATACTAAGAATAACTCTTGTGACTGGCAAAGAAGTTTGAAGGAGGGACTCAAACCTAAGGCTTCTGATCTTATTCACTTCCATCTCCCTCCTATATAATTGAAGGTAACTACCAAAGGAGTCACACCCTAGGCCCGTCAGGACCTAATTTTGTTTCATATATATGTTTCATTTCCCTACTTTCCCCCTTCCCTCACACATAATTCATCATTAATCTATTCTCAGACCATGCCTTTCATGCCTCTGTTCCCTTTAGGAGCCTTCCTTCCTATTTTCTACTACCCATTGGGTGAACAAGTGGTTAATCCACACATCAAAAGACAGAAGTTTTACACTAAAATCTGCCCTCCAGGCAAGCCAGAGTCCTATATGAAGGATGATGATGAGGGACAGAATCCAGTGATTAATGCCCATGCACACTGATGGCGAAAAGAGATTTTAGGCAATTGTTGACTTAAGAAACCTCAAAATACGAAATTTGGCATGTAACTATGGGGACAAGGGTATCAACCTCTTCTCCCAACAAATACTCTGATGCATCTGCTTCCCAACTGGGAATTAACTGACTCTAGTCTTTACTCTGCAGCCTCAAGTAAATGAAGGAATCGGCATTATTATGTCAAAAAGCATGCAAGAAAATAATCTGGGAGTCTATAAAATTGACTAATATGCTGTAGATGTGTGAGTTCTATACAGTATGGATCTTCTGACTTCCTAGAGAAGTCAAGATAAATATATAATAAGCCCATGGGTCAGGTGGACTGCCTCACTCTTGTTGAGCCTGCCCATCTTCCTTCATTTCTACCCCCAATATGAGATAGCCTCCAGAACAACTTGTGGGAAGAAATGCAGGACTCACAGATACTCACACCAAGACTTCCTTGCTTTGGCTTCTAAGAACCAGTAGCTTTTATTAACTGGAAGTGGTCTCCCATCCACAACTCTTTTCACAAGCCACAGGAAGGATTTCTTCCCTCCATATTTTCTCTTACAAATCTATCTGCTAACTCTCTCCTTCAGTGTTAATTTTCCTCTAAGAGTCTATCAAGGTATGCTTCAATGTGGATTCACTTATTGATCATATCAGTGAGAGGGAAATTAGCAGTGGATATGAGATAAAGTTCCTTCTTGTATGCTTTACATCTAGGGGTAATGATAGACACCAACAGCACACATAAACAAGAGACATTTTCCAATACTGATGTCTACTATGAAAAAACAAAACCATAGGCTGTGATGAAAGAATGACTCACTTTACAGTGTATGGTCAAAGTAGATACATTGGAAACTATTGATCTGAATCAAGACTGATGGGGTGCATATCAAACATGAATCTTTTTCAACATAATAGGAAATATACTACTGATAAAATTTCATTAATGACCTTAATGTGTGCCATTCTTAGAGCACATTCTTTAAAATGAATTGAGAGACATTTGCTATGAGGAGGACAGGAAAGTGAGAGAAATCAAGTATAAAATACACATTTTGGGGCCTCAGGGTTCATATAAGCCACTTTCTAGCTTTTAGTGGTTCAGTGCTGTAGGGAATGAACTATGGGAGCAGACTACCTGGTCTCAAATCCTGGCTTTACCAATGACCACCAGTGAGGCCTTTAACAAACTGGAAAACATTACCTCATTTTAATCCTTTACAATAGCTACAGGACTAGTGAAATGAGTTAATGAGTAAAGGCACTTACCATCGAATCTGATGGCCTGAGTATGACTGCCAGGTCCCACATGGTAGTGAGAACTGTCTCCTGAAGGTTGTCTGACTTCCACACATGTGCACTGGTGGACCCACACAAATGCACACATACAATGAATATATAAATTGATTAAGTGTAATTTTAGAAAGTTTTTAATAGTTACAATAATAGTTGCTCTCTCCAAAGGTTGTGATAATTAAATAATTTAACTTATGTAAAGCATTCAGAATAAATCACAGAGTCTAGTAAGTCTTGTATACCTATTACCATATTCATCCCCAGCTGCAACCCTTCATGAACATTCATGCACATATCAACATCAGGCATTTTCCCAGACCACTCCTCAGGGCAATCAGTGCAAAGACCCCTGTGCAAATTGGATGAGGCAGATCTCAGCAGGAAGCTGATTTCAGACCTCGGCTTGAAGAGGTTTTAAAAAACAGGCAGAGGTAGAGATACAGTACATGTAGAATTGTAGAAACTCCAGTCCCTTCAGAACCTCATCAAGGCTCCCAATAAGTTTCACTACTACAACCATTCCCAGTTTATAGATGCTAGAAAAGGAGACTCCACACTCCCAAGACACTTTCTCTGATATATTCTTGGCTAGAACCACTGTCTGAAATCCAGTGCTTTCAATAACAAGATTTCAATATTTTTCAAGAAATGTAGCATCTGTTCTGAGTTCACAGCTCATCTGATCCTTGTGAGCCTTACATAGTCCAAGACTAGCATGCAACCTAGCATATTAACAGTGTTTTGGAGATAAATGAATTGTAACTACTTATTTTTGTTTGTGCTTCCAATAAATAATAATACACCCACTAAAAATAATCTAAACACTTGCATTCCTTTATCACCAAAGAGAAACAACAACAACAACAATAATAATAATAATAATAATAATAATAACACTCTAAAAGAGTCAGTTGGCATAAAACAAAGTATGAAATCATCATTGATTTTTAGGCTGGACATACATTCTATATTTCTGAACATTCTGCTACTCTAATTTCATCGCGGCTCACTCATGGGGCAACTTTTTTTTTTTCTTTTAGAACCAGGAGACAATTTCCCCTCAAATTTCCTGGAGTGGTATATTGCCTTCAGCACCACGGAGAGCTCTTGACAGCCAAACACCTTCTCTGCGGCGCCTGTTTCTTCAGCACCGCGGAGAGCTCCCAGGCGGCTCAGCAGGTGCGGAGGACCCAGCATCCATCACACTTGTGTGCCACCCAGACTGCACACCGATGACCCCTAGTGAAACCCCATGGCCGCTGCACTTCAAACCCTGATAATAAAAAGCAGAAAGGCTGGAGAGAATAGGCCTGGAGGCTGATCCTTGCAGCTACTTTTGTGCCTCCTCGGCATTTTTGATTTCCCTTTCACCTCTCCCCCACCAGAAGTTAAATATCCAAAGGCGAATCCAAAAGCTGCAGTCTAAACTGTGATCCGATCAAGCTGGTCACACCAGACAAAACTGATCTTATCTGAATGGTGACTTTATCCATTTTGGAGAACAGAACTCATTACAATAATAAGAAGCGACAGAAATGGGAAGAAAAGCAGCCACAGCAGATCTAGGGGGAAAAATCACTTTACTATCATTTTGGAGGATTAATTCTAAGCTTTCCGCCTATAAACATCATTTTTCACTCTAGTGGGAGGCCCGGGGTCTGAAATTATTCTAGTTAACTTGCAGAATGCATCTTCCCGCCTCTTACCAAGCTTGGTGATACTTGTTTAATTCTCACTTGGCCTTCTGCACGGGACACTGAGAAAGTACACAAACTGGCAATCAGGTAGTGAGACATGGATGCTTAGGAATGACTGAAGGTGTGTGGTGTATATCCTGGAGTAACCGCAGAAACAAGGAAAGTGGGAATGGATCAGTGCCAGAGTAGGCAGGGTTGGAAAGCAATAGAGATGGGAATAGCAGGCCACAAGTGATCTGATCAGGGAAATTCGACTAGAAAGGTTCTTTAGGGAGGGGATGAGGGACTACAGAATGGTGAGGAGGGCAAAATAACATAATGATGTCTGGAAAGTCATATGGAATTGTACTGTTAACTATCTAAAATAAACCTATAATACACATAAATACACACACACACACACACACTCGAAGACTTCTTTTGAGTTGTTGGTGAGGACTGTACAAGAGAAACCCGAAACATACAACCTGCTGCTTTTGCCCTTGGTTTCCTCCCAAAGGTGGAAGGTAAGTTCATATTGTAAGTGCCATGCACTTCAGAAACAGGGTCTAGATATCCCTGAGCTGGAAATGACCTGGATGGAGGGAGGAAAGGGAAGGAAGAAATTATGTCATTAAATTATAATCTTAAAAATAGAATGTGACCCTACAAATACCCCCTGTCATAAACTATAAGGTTCTGTAGCTCTACATAAAAAGGGAAAGGGAAAATGTGTGGAAACAATACATGTGCTTAAGATAATGGATTATTTCTAAACCTGGTCCCCCCTAGGTCCTTTGCCTACCAGCCAACATAAGTGGGAGGGTTATATAATTATTTGGATTCTTCTCCTTGGAGATACTAAGTATTTTAGGCCACATTTTTTCAACAACCTCCTCAATGACAGCCACATTGCATTAATCACCTTTTCTGAGTTACTATACACTTTCACACCTCTATGCTTTTTTCATGCTGCCCCCTCATCCCTAAACCCCCTCGTGACTTTTCATCTTCTCCATCTCCTCACCCAACTAAAATCATATTCATGCCTCAAAGCTCAGATCAAAAGGCACCTCCTCCATGATGACATCTTTATCTTCCTTACACAATAACCAATCATGTCTTTCCCTATTCTTATCTTACATTAGATCTTTGTTTTTCCACGCCCCTATCCATGTCCCTATCTCCTTGACAGCAAGCATCTCTTTTTTTGAGGCTTTGTATATACAACATCAAACTGTACAGTTTCTTGCTCATCACAGAATGTTATAATACAGTTTTGAGTTGATGAATGATTGGACAAAATTTAACAATACAAAATGAAAGTCATATTTTTCCATTGCCATCTTTTTAGCTGAAATCTTGAATCACAAGCAACTTGTAAATGGCCTTTACAGATCCAGTTTACCAGCATGAGATCATGTCACTGGCTGAAGCTAAGTCCACCACCTACATAGCAGAAAGCAACAAAGCTTTTTCTTCAGATTGGGGAAATCTTAGTAACTCCTTGGCCCCACTACTAGGGTCTGTCAAGAAGATGCTCAGACTACACGGATCCTATTTTGATCTCATGTTGCTCTCTTGCTAATTGCTATCATAAAACCTTATCCAAACTTGATTTCTAGCCCTTCCATAATTGTAGTATCACTCTGATTTTACAAGCCCTGAACACACTCTGCTGTGTTTTAGAGCCTCAAATCCTGAATCCCTCAAAGTATTATCCAATGTAGCTGCACACAAAAGTGTGGAGATGAACACTATACATGTATACAGCTGTTTAGACTCAAGGCCATTCCTTGGTGTCACTTCACAAAGGTCAATGCACACTCCTATTAGGAACAGAGCATTCCCCAGTTCCCATGGAAGCAATTATGTGTGCTTAAGATAATGTATTATTTACTAAGCTTGATGCGAAAGAAATGCCTCCTTCAGAATTCTTTCACCAGCAAGTGTCAGTTCCCAGCAACTGCATCTCTCCCTTCCTTCACTCTTGGCATTGGGTTTGACAAGAAAAGTAAGTGAAAGTCGATGAGCCTCAAGAGTAATCTGTCTCATCACCAGGATCCTCTGGGATGAGCTAGCCCTAGGTCTACTTCCCAGCTCCCTGACTTTCTAATTCTACATATTGTCTCCATAAACCCTCACTCCATCTTGTTCAGTTCCTTTCAGTTTTCTTGGTTGAATTCGGACAGATGAATTATGACTTCCCCACCTTGCTCAGCCCACTAGAGTCTATGTTTTGCTTTTCATCTGTCTGATTCCTGATTCGAACTGAAAAAGGAGTCCACCTTCCTGCTGCCCACATCTATGACAAGATGAAAATTTTAGAGGGCACTGGGATGAGAAGAACAAGAAAGTAATAGCACACTCCCATAAACACAGTGGTCCCATCTTCTGAGTGATCACAGAGTCCCAAGGAATGGCCAGTTTCACTTCTCCCAGACCACATCTCATTTTTACACTACAGAAGCTCTTCTTGCTGCACTCAAAGGGATAGAGAAAATGGGAAACATGAAGCATGGAACTGTTCATACATCTGTTTTCCATACATTCTAAGATCTACCTATCTTGAGTCTCAGTTTCCCCATCTGTAAAGTAGAAACTCTATTTATCCAAAGGTAACTAAACCAAATGACAGAGAGGCAATATTGGGGCAATCTCAGACTTGTGACAAAAACAATGTCTTGGGCCCTTTGGGGGCAGGCCTTGAGGCCACTACAGTTAGTGTGGACTTGAGGCAGGTGGGGGCAGCAGAGGGCCACTAGGAGAATGGAAGAAGGGGTGGGATCCTTGGTTCCAAGTGCAGGAATATGAAGTAATTGAGTCCTCTGATGAGGAAATATAGAAGATGGCACACATAGAAAATCATCAGGTAAGCAGACTTACCTGGTCAGCAAGCAGACTTCACAGGAAAACTGATACCACAGAGGTAGCATGGAGCCTGAGTGCCCAGAGACCAAAAAACTTCCAGTGGTCAAACTTGCCTCTCTGTGGCTTTTTGAAGTCACTGCCCCAAAGAAAACCAGTTTCTGTCAGCTTCAAACTAGGCAACCCGCAAAAGCAAAATTATTTCATGGGGGAAGTTTTTTAATGTGCAATAATTTGTATCATTAGTCCAATTATAAAGGTTTAAAACTGTCCTGGGTTGATAATGACTTCATCTTAAAGCCCTTGTTTTGTCTTGTCTTGTCTTGTCTTGTCTTGTTTTTAAATAATCCTAGCAACCTCTTTGCCTCCTCATCTCCAGCTACAAAATGGAGACCTCAGATGAGCTTCCCACAGATCCTGAGGAAGATGTAAAGACACCGTCTGGAAATGACCCAGGTAGTTCAAATACACAAACAAAATGGAAAACCACTGGGTTCAATTTTGTACCCAGAAAGTATTCAGTGGCTTAAGACTCCCTGAAGGAGGGTGATTCATAGCTCAGTTGGCCTATAGAATACTCTGTCTACAAGGCAAAAAATGAAAACAAGATGAGGCTCGGGGTATAGGCCATGCATACAAAGGATCATGTGGCCTTTGAAGGCAGTGACAATGTCATCTTCTCTTGATTCCCAGTACTTCTCACTGTGTTTGGTGCATAGGAGTGGGCCAGTGGTGGCTGGTGAATGCATGCATGAATGAATAAATGAATGAATGAATGAATGAATGAATGAATGAATGATACTAATGCTCCTTGTGGGCTTCTGTTAAGAGGCAATAGGTCATACATAGTCTCAGAGAGAATGCATCTCGTGTGCAGATTCTGTTTTTATTGGATGAAGGGAAGGGGTGCTGTTGTTCGTTTTTCACATCAAATGTTCTCACATCAAATGTTCTCACACAGTTGCTTTGAACTCTCTAAGCAGTTTGCTAGTGGGGCATTCTAGTCTTCTTCATTACTGCTCTATCCTATCCCTTTCTGAGTCCAAAAAGGCTTTCTTGGAAGGTGACTTTCTGAAAGCACCCTACAGACTTTGCATCCTTGTCTCCAAAAATTCTAATGGATGACTCAGCTCTTTATCAGTCCCCTGGTACATCCCTAAACCTACTGTCCCAGACTGACTGTGCTGGCCCCTAATCTCTGCTTCCCCTGACTACAGCCCCACTAGCACTGACCCACTTCTACCTTCTGCAAGTGGTGTGGGTCTCTGGCTGAATTGGAAAGAATGAAAAAAATTCCAGACAGCCATTTGGAATCTTAATGAGACCAAGTCCATTTCATTATGTTGTCATTTCATATTTCACTGCTTTGACAGTGACGGCACAGGAGGCCTCCAAGGGGCTTTCTGCTTTGCACACAGGGTGCTGAGTGGTGGCAGGGGGAGAAAGGGAGTGGTTGATGGACAAGAAAAGTCCATGGCCCCGACATCAATGTCCCTGCCCATACCAAAGCCAAAATGGAAGAGGAGGAGGGCTTTCCTTGGACACTAAAAAGGAGCACCAAAAGCAGGAGGCCAATGAAGGGCCTTTGACCAGGTTAAACACGAGCTCAGATCAAAACTGGGCAGGAAGAGAGGAGCCTCCCCCTCCCTGGCAAGCTCCCTTGTATGTTCTCAAATACAAACAGAGCTGGCCTCAGGGCAGCGTAGAAATTGCTATTATAAATTCAGATGGTGCACCAGGGGGTGCCTCATTTTCTATTATTGTGGCTGGTCTCGTGAGCTACTCCAGCAATAGGATCTCAAAAATGCAAGTGCTACCCCCGGGGGCACCGTTAGAAACACATTATTTTAAAGCACCGCAATAAAGCATGCGCTCAAACAACTTCATTGAAATAAAGATTAATACAAAGCATGTGTTCCTTGGCCGCCTCCCACCCACACCCCACAGCTCCTACCTTTCTCTTCACACAAACACCTGAGGTCCACCTCCCCAGCCACCTGCCTTAATCACAACTCAGGGCTTGACAGGGTATGGGACAGACAGTGTGGATGACCATCAGGAGAGACAGTGGGAAAGGCCAACAGTGTAATATCAAGTGAAGAAGCAAAGGGCCCACTCTTGGGATTCCAGGCATCTTTGCCAATGGAATGTGGTGGGAAGAAGCCTGGACAAGGAGTTGGGGATGCTGTCTTCTTACCCAGGCTCGGTTGCTAATCAGACACCTTAATGCAGCAAAGGCACATGCTTAATTGCTCAGATCAATTTTTCCACTTCCATTATGTTTTCCATAAAAGAAATCTCAATGCCCTTCCTGTTCTTCCATTTTGCAAGTTTCAGGTTGTAGAAAATGTGAAAAGGAAATGGACCCGCTCTGAGTAAAAATGTGTATCTTTCTCCAGAGTACGACCCAAGGGCAAGTGCTCTGACTTTCACATCACACGGTTACAATTGGGTCTTCTCTATCTCAGGCCAGGGGTGCAAGGGAGAGACTCAGAGCAGGCAAGGATTTCAGAAGGCTCACGTGTTGGGATTTTTCCTGGTTTTCCCAGGGAAGGGCAGGTGGCACAGCAGAACCTAACAGTAACAAAGAAAAACCTAATCTTCTATTTAAAGGGGCATGGAGAAGGATGGGGACCAGTGAGTGATCTCACTAAAATCCATACTCTCCCCTCCTACCAGGGAGCTCTCTCGATAAGAGAGGATCTTAGCTCTATGGGTAAGGAGTGAGGTCCACGGGGCCCAGTGAGCTCATCTTGGGCAAGGCTGGACCACACAGGCACTGGCCTCTAATTCAGCCGGTTCCACCATTACCCAGGTCCTGAATAAAAATACTGAGTGATCCTCATTTAAGCAAAGTCATTCCTTCCACGGAGCTATCGACAATGAATCAGCAGATAGAAAATAAAATAAAATATTTGCTGCAGGACCAGCCTTTTCCCACCCAAATTCAGAGAGGAGGGGTTGGGATCCTCAAGGAAACTTCATATTGGATGCAGCTCAGGAGCAGGGAGCAATGGGGGATGTCTGGGGGAGCGGGGTGATGATAGTGAGGGGCTGGCCTGGAGTTAGTACTGTTGCAATCATGCCAAGAGAAAAGCAGACTAATTAAAAGTGGAAGACAGCTGCCCCAGTGGGTTTTGTATCATTCTCACTTTCTGTTTCTGGAAGGGAAAGTGAATTGTCATAAAAATAACTGAACTGACATCAAATATTTAAATTGCAGATACAGAGGGAAAGGGGAAAATAAGTAAATTGAAAGTGAGACAAAAATACACTGTAAACAAGGCATGACGCTGGTCTATGGCAAAGGGCTCCCCACACACACACCCCTCATTAGCAGGTAACAGTGTCTTGCCATAGCAATGTACTGTGTCCTGGATGTGGACACAACAAGAGGAAATGGGAAAAGGGGTGCACTTGATCTCTGACAATGGAGAATTGCAGCGACAAGGCCAGATCATTGGGCCTGCATGAGTGATGATGCTTGGCTCTGTAAGACAGGCAATACTTGTCACCACAGCTCACCACCTCGGAAATGTACACAGCTCAACACTCAGTAACTAGACGGGAGTGTAGAGGATGGAACAAAATTCAGAAACGTATAGCGAGGGTCAGTCACATCTCTGCATCCTGAGGTCAGACATGGCTCTGTCTGAACTCTTCCGTGTGTTGTATAAAAGGGAGAGAGTCGGGACTCAAGAGCACGCTACAGTTGGTAGAGAAGAGATAGACCGAAAATTTAGTCATGTCTGCATTGTGCTCCTGCCTACAGAAGGAGGGATTAAATGGGAAGAGAGAGACATGCAGACTCCTGAATGGGACCGGAGGAAGGTGCAGCTGAACAGAGCAGCAAGTCGATCTTGGAGTTCTAGTGACCTAGCCAAAGAAAACAAAGCTGCAAGGCAGGAATGTGGAGTTGGGGAGGTGTGTACAGTTCATATAACACAGGGAGAGGTGTGAGGTCCAGGTGGATGAGCAGTACTCTAAGCTGGCGTCAGCAGGTTTGTAAGGTGGTAGCATGGCTATCAGTTCAAGTCATAGTCCATCATCTCCTCCTCCTCTTCACCATATGCCGACTGGGAGTCACATATGCTGGCATTTGTGATGGAAGGAGCCAGCCTGGGGTTTCACATCTGGTTTCACGTGGATTCAGAGAATAAAACCATGGGTAGTCTGTAGATACAGGCGTGTCTACAAGTACTGAGAGAAGGGATGGGGACACGGGGCATCAGTAACCCTTTCTTACTAGGAAGTAAAGAAAGACATCTAAGATGGCAATAGCAGTGCTCTATGAGGCTGAGGCCCCTGCTCAGGGCCACACTTACATGAAAATACAAGATCGGTGTGGCTTCTTAACATTGTTCTCTCTGCTCTCCATCTGACTCTGACACACAACATCCACTTTCCCGCCATCTCCCTGTCATCAAGTTAACAAGAGAAACTGGTTAGAAAACAAGAGGTAAGTTTTATGTAGATATAGAGTTACAGATGATGTGGCTATACATAGAGAACACACACACACACACACACACACACACACACACACACACACACACAGAGAGAGAGAGAGAGAGAGAGAGAGAGAGAGAGAGAGAGAGAGAGAGAGAGCCACTTCAATGCAATGAAACATCATCTCCAATAACTGTATGATCCAAAGGGCAGATACGGCAATTTTTATTTTCTCTGGATCATTATGATCTGTGTGCCATCACGGGATTCTTATTCTATGTTGGAAATGCGTCCTCCTTGTTGGCGTACCCCTAGCTACAAAACCTAGTGAGCTCTGCCAAGTCCGATGGCCAGCCAGGATCACATTGTCTCTCCTAAAGAAAGCTTTTTTAAAAACTCTAGTCAGACAGCCAAGTCTTACGGGAGGCTGGCCTCAACTCCAGAGGATGAATTTTAATGAACAAAACCAGTATGGCCATTGCACTCCTCTTGTCAATGGTTGTTTAGCTAAGGAAAGAGCACATGATACCATCCCAAACACTAAAACTAAAGTAGAAAACCTGGGATTATGGGGTACATTTCCTTCCTTCTCCAAAATACGTACATGATATGCCATTATCTTATTGTGATGCTACCCTCTTGGATCCATCTTGGGAGTTTGAGAAGGAACCAACATAAAAGATGATACAGGGATGGCAATGTAAAACAGGAGATAGCATTTGGAGACATGTTTAAACATTAAGTATCATTAGAATGACCACATATCTATGCTTGTTGTTCTTGGAAGCAATGTCATAAATTTCCTCATTATTAAGAATGCTTTTAAGTCTTATATTACTGATAGCTGAAAGCATCCCAACAGCTATGCACACCACACTGTATTTGAGCCTTTGTATGTGTGGCTTTCCTTTCATCCTGGCCTTTTCTCCTTCCCTGCTTTTCTCCACCTGGATAGTGATTTATTCATCCTTCAAGTTTCAGCACTAGCTCTCAGCAGCTCACAGCCCTCTCCTCCTGCTCTAGAATCTTATACTCCCCCTTGTAGAGGGCATTCTATTGTTTTATCCTGACTGTCCCTTGGCTGGAAGCTCCATGATAGCTGATAGCTGCTCTTTATCTAGATTAGCACTCAAATGGTTTATTTATTCAACATGTGGTAAGAATAGTTAACACATTGCATTTTATATGAACCCAAGTTCTTTTCTAAGTATGTACATAAACACACGTACACACGCGCGCAAGCACGCGCGCACGCACACACACACACACACACACACACACACACACACACACACACGTGATAGAGAAAGAAAGAGACTGAGAAATACAACGTTACAAAATCTCATCCTTCAGGGATCTTGCATTTTCATGGAAGTAAGCCATAATAAGTAACTAAACACATGCATCCATGTATGGAACGGATAAATAAGGGCCTTGAGATGCACCTGTGAAGCAAAGCAATATGGTACACATGTTGGCCACCAAGTTCCTGTATTAAGACTTAAATCATACCTCCTCATTAGTCAGTCATATGGTATTCATCCAGCCGCTAATCCCCATGAACCTTAGTTACACCATCTGCAAAGCTGGAATGGTGTGGGAATCAAATGACAGACTATTCACTAACCTTTTACCCTCTCTACCACATGAGGATAGTATTATAAACAATGGTTAAATTTGAATTCCCTTAAAGTATGAGCTCAAATTAAAAAAAAAAAAACCTCTGAGAACTAGAGAGCAGTTTGAGAGAATCTATAGAAAATCTAATAGATAAATTAGGAGAGGGTAATTTAACATCTTCAACGAGAAGGATCCCAGGGCCAGCCCAGATCCTGATTCCTTTTGTCCAGAATATCTACATCCACATCTGTAGTTACGTCTGCATCTGTACCATATCCACCTTTACATCCACCACTAATCTGAACTTGTATGTACACTTGCGTCTATATCCATATCTGCCACTAAATCTACATTTGCAGCTTCATCTATGCTTAATCTATACCTGTATCCATGTCAGTAGCTGCATCTGTATCTACATCCATGTCTACCTCTGTTTCCAAATCAATTCTAAGACAAAATGGGGTTTGGCAAGATTAAGGACCAAATTATTAATATCTGTTGTTAAATCCCTGTCTAGGATATCAGAGAATCTGCCAGCATGTGAATTAATAAGGCTCTCTCTATAATATCAATAACTGGGAGAATGGCAAAAAGATATCATCAGTATAACAGACCTAGTAATGCTAACGTAAAATCTTGGGTCTTTCCTGGTGGATTATGTCTTCTTGTGTTTAATTACTAATGCCTTTTATTTAATGTATTTGAGACTTTACTATTTTTCATTATGGTAAAACTGATTTGAAACCACAGCGCGCACACACACACACACACACACACACACACACACACACACACACACACCCTCATCCCATCATTCTGACTGCCCCAGGCAAGTAATGCCAGACATTTACATAAAATGGAGGAGAGCTAAGCCCCACTTGAACATTCAAGAACTAAGTAGCAGTCTTAACAGGCTAAAAAAAGATTCAGGAGTCAGCAAAAGATGGCTTTCAAAAAATGTAAGATGCTATCTGGCCACCAGGCACTTAAAACACCTAAGTCCCAAAACCAAGAAGTGTGTGTGTGTGTGTGTGTGTGTGTGTGTGTGTGTGTGTGTGTGTGTGTCCTGCCTTGGAGCTGGAGAGATGACCCAGCAGTTAAGAGTTTTTTCCAAAGGACCTGGGTTTAGCTCCCAGCACCAACATGACAACTCACAACAGTCTGTAACTCCAGTTCCTGGAGATCCATGCCCTCTTCTGGCTTCCTGGAATACTAGGCACAAATATGGTATACAGACATACATGTACATGAAACACCCATAGACACAAACTAATAATAACTGCTTTGTAGTATGGTTATATATTCCTTTAAATATAAAAGTTTTATATCTGAAGAAATACATTTTCCTTCAGATTGTTCACCTGTGAAATCCATGTTCTTAACTCAGTGATTTACCATGAGTTAAAATACTCATGGGTCTCTGCTCTTGGATATATCACTAAGTCAGATTGATCCACCAAAGAAAACCAAATGAATCATTCTTTAACTCATAAATTTGCTTGCTTTTCATAAAACACATTTGCCATTTGATAATGAAAGTGCTCAGACGTGGCTCTGTATGATTCTAGCTAATTTCACAAATAAAGTTTATCCTTCTATATAAAAATATCTGGATCAGTCAGAATGTTTAAAGTAAAGTGATGTTGAGTCAACAATATAGCTTAGTGGGTAAAGGCACTTGCTGTTAAAACTGATGACCTGAGTCTGATTCCCAAGATTCAGATGATGGGAGGAGGCAACCTTCCCTACAAGTTGACTCCTGCCTTCCACACAAATGCCAAATGCCAAAAAATAAATTAAAGAAATTTTTAAAAATTAATATTCAATAACGTGTGTGTGTGTGTGTGTGTGTGTGTGTGTGTGTGTGTGTGTGTGTGTGTGTGTGTGCAAGCCAAGGGTCAATGTTGGGTATCTTTCTCAACCACCCTTTTGAGAGGATCTCTCACCTAACCTGAAGATTGCCAATTTGGTTAGATTGGCTGACCAGCAATTCCCAGGGATTCACTTGTCTCAACCTTCCTAGCACTAAGATTACAGATGAGCATTGTTACAGACAGCTTTTTTTTTCTGAGTGATAGGGTTCAAATCCAGGTCCTCAAGAGTGCGTGGCAAGTACTTGACCAACTGAACCATCTCCTGGGACTACACAACACATTTTAAGCAGCCTAAATAACAGTATAAAAATTGATGCTGTAATTCAATGAGTAGACACACACATGTCAGTGCATGTAGAATTCTATCTTTATTTGCAGAGGCACACAAATGGCCAGAAAGGTAGACATCAATTTGACAGAGATCATCTTAGGGCTAAGACTACGGATAATTTATTTTGTGTATGTTTTCCTGTACCTTCAAAATGTTCTACAAGAGCTTTATGTAAAATTTCTAGTCAAAAAATGCAATAAATATTTTAAAAATTTGTTTTTGTTGTGCCACACACCCTGAAGGTAACTTCCGATCAGAAATTGCAATAATGCTTAGCTCAGGCAAGCATCAAAGAATTAAATGCATTGCTTTTGCTTTCCTGCTGCAAGTTTTGAGGGGCACAACCCTCATTTAGATGTACAGCTTCTACTATGCTTGGGGTTTTTTGTTTGTTTTTAGGATCACTCTCGATTAACTTAGGGTCATGTTGTATAATGTCATCCTATCTTTGTAGTGCAACTAAGCATTGTAATGAAGACCTTGTAGTGTGTGTAGTCACTAACCCCAAGGGACAGAGCCAAGGACAGGCTTGCATTGTGCCAAACGCCATTCTACTACATAAGGTCATGGTCCAGATCGGGACCTTAGTGAATTTCCTTTGAAAAACTCCACTCCACGTTCAAGAAACCTTTTCAAGGGAGAAGAGGAAAAGGCATGACCTCATCTGAAATGTAATTTCTTGTGCTCTCTACCTACCACAAGATACTCAAGAATATTGGCAAAAAAAACGCAATGACAATAATAGTGGTTGTAATGGCAGGGCAGCCCCAGGGGTTTCAAGTACTATAACCAAATGGCAACTTCTGCTCCTTTTTCAGGGACCACTTGGGCAGATCCAAATTGTTTCATGATGTCACAGTTGATGCTTTCCATCAGGTGAGGTGGCCAAGTCAATGTACTGAAGCAAGGCCACACTGGCAAGGAAATAACAAGGCTCTTGCAAGAATGAAAGAAGCATTTCGATTCCCAGCAAGCCATTTGTAAAATTTTTTACAGGAACCAAATGTTCCCTTCCTTAGTCTCTCACATTTTCCCAGTTCATGACATCATTGCCAATATTCCTCATGTGGAATCACCCCAAACGCTCAGTAATAACAGCAAAAAGGTTTGTATACTGCTGAAAAAGAATAAAAACAAAAAGAAGGAAATGAAAGTATCATTATTTCAAGTACAGAATGACCTATATATTTTCAGCAGATAGGAACTTAGAGGTGGCTCTACTATGTGATGTAACCTAGAACCATCTCAGATAAGCTGTAAAATCAGAGACAACTTAAAGCAGGGAGAGCAGGAGCAATTGGAATTTATCTTCTGATGTTAATTGTCTTCAATCAGAATAACAACAAAAACCTATGGTTCCAGAGAACACTGTATAGACAGGAGGAACTAACCAGGAAGAAGCTACAGTACAACTACTATACTATACCATCATATCGTTATATTTTGCATTTCAGCTGATAAGGTAAGCCCTAAAGGGGGAGTGTGTGGCTATACTCTATATAAGCAATCACTCAATAACTGAATGCGAAAAGCAAGGACACACAAATTCAGAGAGTATATTGATAGACATTTCTTTTTTCCAATTAAAATTAATAAAATTATTTTATTGAATTTCAGGAACTTGGTACTTTTTAAAAATCCCAAATCTTTGCACACAGATCACCACTCTGCTTACTCTGGAACAGCAGATGCTTGGACTTACGATCATCAGTTCTCTCCTTGTGTCACATGGCACAGAAAACCCAAGTCCTGATGCTCCCCAACACCTTCTGAACTACTGAAGCTACTCTGTGACCAGCCCCCCAGCAGAGGACAAGGAAGTAGGGTGGCGTATTTGTGGAAACCAGCTGCTGTCTGTGCACACATTCTGTGGTGTGGGGAACATCTACACAAAGTACACCACACACATTCTGGAATGCACTGTACCCAGGACACAGGTAAGTTTCCCTTTGTGTTCTGTGTGGTTCAAGCCAAAGCTACTGAAGTTATCTAGTCCCTGAGGGAGCTCAGAAGTTTGGTAAAGGTCAAAGAGAGACTCCTTAAGCATTCAACACTGAGATGCTACAGTGAACCTGGGAACTGCTGCAAGCTACTTGTAGTATCGGCGTCATATATGTCCCCACATGAGACAACTGTTGGGGGCTAAAGCACATGAGCCCAGCCCTGGTGTGCAGAGGGCCTTCTGGAAACTCAAGATGAACATAAACTAAAGCAGTGCCTTCGACACCAGAAGAAACAGTACTCTGTTCATCTCTGACTTAGCTTCTGCCCTCTCCTTGACAGCTTACATTCCTGTGCACCAAAGCAGCAGCAAGGCGGATACAGCAGCAAGCAGAAAAGAGGAGTGCATTCCTGTGACTGCACAGGCACACTTTACTCACTTGAAACTGAGAATGTGGCCTTAAAAAAGAAAATGCTCCTCCAAAATTTTTCTATGATCCCCTAAAAGAAACCCCGCAGACTCAGAAGGTCTGTTTGGAGCTCAGAGGTAACGAGTCTGCTGACTTCACTCACATAGGGAACTTCTACCCAAGTCCTGGTCAAGCATGCTACACACAGATGTCTCCAGACATACAGTATGTTCATTTGGTAGTACCTGAGCCCACCCCACCAGGGTGGTCTCCTGCTAAAGTACCACATTAACTGAGGCCCGTATGGACTTACCTTCTGGGCACAATGCAACCCAAAGTACTTTGCAAACTGCAAACCTTTAAGAAATACACATTCCAAGGTTACCTGCAAGATGGTAGAGGAGGCAGACTGCTGCTTGGAGGGGCTCCAGTCCCCCAGGCTGCCGTCCAAAGGCAGACTGCTGTGGGTACACACATGTTCTCACTCACGTGATGTCTCATCTTTATTGTTTAAGTGGCTTGACATTTCTTCCATGGAATTTTCCCTTCTCTCAAAGCTGATGACTGATAATGAAGAGGATGGTACACAGAGGTATCCCATCCTGGGCTACTGAGGCTTCACATGGCTGTTGAGCATCGTTGGATACTTGTGGGAAAACCATTTCAAATGGGACTATGTATCAGGATACTTTGATGAAGCCACTAGGTATCCTCCAGTGTAAGGAGAGCTTCCCTACTGTGAAACATCTTGAAACTGTCCAAGATCTCAAAAGCAGACTCCAGGAAGATGGGAGGATGAAACTGTATGTGTAAGGATATAAGTGAGAAATGCTTTCCATCAAAGAATCAATCAGTCACTACCTCAACTCTAAGGAAGAATTTATTCACAATTCACTGGGCTCCCTGTCTATCTAAGAGTCAAAAGCATCATGGGCTGATGGGTAGGTCCTTCTGTGTGTATGTTTATCTTATTGGTTGTTGAATAAAGCACTGTTGGCAAGTTAGGCGGGACTAGAAGTTGAGGAGGATTCTGGGAAATGCAGTAAAAATATCCAGGCAGGAAGTGACATAGCAGCAGACTCATATATAATCAGGGATAAACAGGAAGTCGTCCCTTTTCTCTTGCTCTTGCTCTTCCAACTCTTCTCTGTGGAGCCACCATGGGACCCCAGCAAGAGAAGACACCTGCTGCCGGTGTCTCCATAAGTCTTTAGATTAATAGTTATGGTTGATAATTAAGACTGAGCTAGCAGATGAGAAATACTAGTCATTGGCCAACCAGCATTTGTACCTAACATAAGTCTCTCTGTGTTACTTGGGACCTTAACGAGGTGGCCTGGCAGAAAGCATGTGCCGCCCATGTGGCAGCAGGGCTCGGGTAGCTTTGGCAGAAAGACTTATCATTACAGATATGGCTGCCTTGGTAATGATTCAGGAGATGGTAAAAATTTAAACATATAGTGTCCCCAACCAAATCAATAGTCTCTCAGTGTTATTCTATGGTGACACAGCACTGGACTCTAGTGAGACAGGTGAAAAGAGATTCTGATTTCTAGAAAATTTATGATCGTGTCAGGAAAAATTACTTGCTCATGGAAAGCTCAGAACTTAGAAGGCATTCCAAATGGTTTACAATCGCTTTCATGGAAGCCAACTGTTCTCTATACCTGTGAAGTTTGTGTTACTCACTGTCTTATCAGTAGGTAATGTAAAATGTCAGCATCAGCGTAAGAGGTATCAAACACAGGAGCCGATAAGGTGAGCTAGTATAGGATATGGTTATTATAAGCCAGAGGCCTGTGCTTCATAAAGGAAATGTAGGCTTTATAAATGAAATGCATTTAAGTAAAAGGAAAGAGAAGTAAGGACATTTAAGGTAGAGCATGGCAAAAAGAAAATGAAGTTTTGCCTACTTAATGATGTCTAGAGAATCAGCCACTGAGTTACAGGAGACTTTGTCCTTGGGCAGCATGTAAGGTTCATGGTCATTTTAATCTACTACTATGAGCTAAGCAAATGCTGATCTACTATGTGTGGGAGATAGAGGCTAGATATAAACTTCTTGGAGGGGAAGTCCAGTTTCTAAATTTATCTACATACATATGGCTGTCTCATATGATTGATACAACATAGAAAAATGACCATCAGAAAGGCTTGCAGGGGGATGGATGAATATCAAAGGAGGCTGTGCTGGGGAGTTAGACAGGTACCTAGGTCCTGAGTCATGGCTCTGAGTCATACTCAGCACTCCTGACTATCTTCACTGTCCCCAACTACCCATTCCTTCTTCCCTCTGCTCAAGAAAAGAAAATTCTAGGCATGCACAGACTTTCTGTAGTTTCATTATCATTCCAAAAGTCTCTCCTAGAAAACATCTCTAAAGTGCGAAATAGTGTCATTACCAAAATCTAGAGCAGGTCTTAAGTTCCTAGAGTCAAGAACCTGCAATCTCTTCTCTGGATCTTTTCAACCATGTGATCAGAGGCAATTTGTCAGATAAAATGCATGGTAACATAAACTCTAGACTGCATTAAACCAGAATGTAAGAAGTGTCTCCATCCATCGGTGAATTCTAAGCCAGTTGCTTCAAAGCTGCATGCTGCTCTCCATGCCACGGTCCAACCTCAACGGCCAGACACTTGTCAGTGTTCTTTCCATAACAACCAGCCCTAGCTCTGTATCACACTGTATCATATGTATCACATGCTGCTTAGGCTACACCACAAGGCAGCCTGAAAACACCTCTGCCATGCAACTTCTGCATTTCCCCTTGGCGAAGTCAAGCCTGAAGCAGACATCTTATCCAAAAGGATCTCACCCCTCCCCATCCAGATTAGGTCTTCTCACCGGGCTCAGCCACCCTCTTAACCTACTTCTGAGAAAGGAGCGTCGGGCCAGAAAGGATGATTGAGCAGTGCCTCTCAGATGCCTGCAAAGTACTGCTTTATTCTGCAGTTACATTTTCTGAGAGGTTGAACAAGTTGATGCTCCAAATGGAGTGATTCCATTATGGAAACTTCAAAGGAATAAAGTGAACACCATGGCCACTTATGTAAGCCACTATTCCCAAAGTTCAAATATTCCATCGAGAACCCTGGGTAGGACACATCTATGTGGTTCGAATTTGCATGCATGTGAATAGTCTTAAGAGAATTTCAGCATTGTGAATGATGGCCTCTACATTCTCTGACCCTGTCTCCTCCCATCAGATTTCTTCCTTTCCAGGAGAGGTGCTACTCAACTTACAGGTGTGTGCTCCAAGCAAGTTCAAGGAAATCCAGTGACAGATTTGTTACTTTCAGAAATTACCAGCAAGAATGGTGAGAGCCAAAGAAGTAAAATGGCCAGACCTTCCCTCCCCCCGCCCCCACCCCAGTGAACATGGGTGATGGCTTTCCATCATCTATAAGAGTCCCTATATTGGCACATTTGATGTGTATTGAGAGCAGCACTGGTTTAGAAGTGAAACATCTCAGTCCCTAAGCACAGGAATTCTAGTGGCCTATATTTGGGTGGGGGAACAGTGAGGATTAAACATTTCATTTTAGTGAGCATCTGTGATCTACGTCCTGTTTAGAACACAGCAGAGGAGGCATAACTTCTCTGTCAATCAGGTTAACGAGGAATTGGTTCAAAGTATAATGCCAGTGTTAAATACCAATTTTATTGGGAGTGGTGCTCACCTAACCAGCTGCCTAATAAGGAAATGAAAACATGGGCAATCAATAGCAAATCTATAACTGCTTCCCAGGGTGGTGTTAGAATAGTTTTTCCTTCTGAAGCCTGTGCAAGCACTCAGGCTCTAGTCTAAACTACTAGGAGAGACAAGGAGAGAACACATCTATTTCTTATAAGTAAACAGGCCCCATGGTTGGTGACCTCTTGAACTGAGACCTGATCAAGCTATAGGGTCCAACAAAATCTTGAAGGGATAAATAGCCCAGAAAGCAAGCCAAAGTCACTGCTAGAGCCCTTTAGAAAATGCCTGTTGTAATTTCTCAAGACAACTGAGCCATCTGGTGTCAGAAAGTTAACAGTCAAAGCTCCTCTCTCTCTGCCTTCTTCCCAGGGCAAACTGAGCTTTCCCCCCAGATAACCCTTGTTACAGTGTTAGACAGCATCTTCTCTCAGGAAGGTAGGCGTAAAGCTAAGTTTCTAAATCCAAGCATCCCAAAGGATGGCCTGAGAAACACACAGGAACACATCCTGCCACATGACTCAGATTTGGCATGTGCAAATCAGAGTCTATTACATTCTAGGTAAAACACACATCCATGTTAGCAACAAAACAAAGATACTGGGGATACCATTTATTGGGGATTTAGTGTGTGCCACACTCTGTATCATATGCCTTACCTACTACATTTCCTATAGCCCCTCACAAAAAATTTTTAGTACTACCGACAATATAGGCGAAAAAATTTGGGCCAGAAAGGAACAAGCTGCCTGGCTTGTGGTCACAGCAGAGTTCCAGTCCTGGGGTAACCCCTGTCACTCTACCATCAGCCTTAAAGAAAAATATTGTCCATTTGTCTACATGCCTTGCTTAGTGGTGGGCAGATCACACATGTCATCTTTTTTTAAATGTTTCATCTTTAAATCTTTAATTATGTGTGTTTGTATCTGTTGGAGTGATGTGCAGGTGTGTATAAATGCCTGTTGGTATGTGCAGGTGTGTACAAATGCCTACGAAGGCCAGGAGAGGGCATCAGATCCTCTGGAGCTAGGGCTGTAAGTGGTTGTGATCCTCTTGAGTAAGTGCTGGGACTCAGACTGCATTTCTTTGCAAGAGTAGTATGTGCTCTTAACCACTGAGTCATCTCTCCAGCCCCATACGTCATGTTTTAACAAGCATTAAGGGAAGTAATTCAGCGGCTCTTTAGCCCACTGAGGACTGATCTTATACCAAGGTGTTTTCTAAGTAGGAAGGCAACGAAGATCATTGCTTCTGCCTCCTTACCCAAAGTGGATCCTAAGACATCACAGTTGATCTTTCTGTTGGTGAGATAGGCAGTAAGAATATTCTGAAATTAATCAATCAAACAGCCAGTATCTGTCTGATTAAGTCCACTTAAAAGTCTGAATGATAATTGTGTTAAAAATACAAATTCTCCTGTTTTAGGAAAAGGGTAACTAAATATACAGCAATGTAAGTAAAAAAAAAAATCTAATTAGCTAACAATTATTGTTTCTTTTACTTTTGCAAAATACATGTGTTTTTACAGTGCATGCAAATAGCTAATTCTCTTAAGGAGGTGAAAAGATACCTCTAAAATCTGACTTTTGCCAGAACTGTGATAAATTGCAAGTTAGTGGCTTCCCAGTAGAATTGACATTAATGCATTCATATTTTATCTCTCACTTTTAAAATATCTCATCTCCAAGGATTGAAAATGATTCTATTCCATCATCTTATTTATTTTATATAATGAAGTAGGATAAACCCATTCACAGAGGAAGCTGTACCTATCAAGAGACACCCCAAACCAGTTCTTCCCACCCAATCACAGGATAACCCACCCTGGCCCTCCAGGTTTCTCCTGAGCAGGTGAAATCTAGACCTCGTTTGCCTAAGTGTCCGTGCAGTTGTATGCAAACTAATAGCTGAAAGTTTTTAACAATTACATTAAAAGTCATTGCTTTTAACAATAAGATAGGCTAATCAAGAGGCAACCATGGTCCTATCAAGAAATGAAGAAAACAGGAAATAAAAGAAATTTGTTTGTTTGTTCATCCATCTGTCTACTTGGAAGTTTAGGAGTGACTGTGCATCAGAGCTGTTGGCTGTGCCTCATTTCCAGTCTCCCTTTCTTCCTTACCACAGACCCCAGTTTTCTCAACCAGTTTCTAGTCACTACATTTGTGTGACAATTAAACCTTTGTCCAGCTCACTTAGCTGAAAAGCAAGCAGAGTCTCCTTTTTAGCCTTAGTCAGTTGGGATTGATTTTGCCCTTGTTTGAAACCCAAAATTATTTTTCCCAGTACCAGATATTGAACCTAAGATTTTGCCTGCCCTGGGCATTGCTTTCTACCACTCAGCTATATTAACAGCCCACTTTTTAGTTTTTATTTTGAGGCAAGGGTTTTACAAGTTGCTTGGGATGACTGATGTCACAATCCTCCAGCCTCAGCCTCCTGAGCAATAGGGATTGCTGGCCTGCCTCACCAGACCTGATGCAAAAACTTCCTAACTTGTAACATTTGGTTGGAGACTGTTAAGAGCTTAAAAAGATGCATTCCAACCAAATTCAGTCATGATTCGGGACCTCAAACTAGGAAACAAATTAGCAGAAAAGAAAGAACATAACAAACCCAGGGGAAAGAGTCTGACAGAATCCCACAGGAAGCAGCTGGTTCGGGTCCACATTTGAAGAGTGAGTCCACATGTTCCTACTGGTACAAAAGGATGTGTTGTGTGGAAGAAACCAAGCAGGAGGCTTCAGGACTCCATGTCAGTCAGAAGGCATAGCAACTCCACTGAGAGTCATGCTGAGCCATGCGTTCTGCCTCTCTCATTTCCTCTTGGCAGAGGGGGGTATGGAAACTGAAAAAAAGTCTCCTGTCACGAGTCAGGTTTGAGAAAGGGAAATCTTAGAACACTGTCCAAAAAAAAAAAAAGTCTGGGAAACAATATAGGGCCTACAAGATGGCTGAGCAGGTAAAGGAGCTTGCTTCCAAGCCTGACAACCTGGGTTCAATTCCTGGAAGTCACAGAGTAGAAGGCAAGAACTGAACTACTGTATGTTGTCTTCAGACCTCTATTGTGAAAGTTCTTTGTCCCAGCTGGTCCCACTGCCCTTCAGCCCCAAATGAACACATGGATGCTATATTAGTTATAAAACTGTTAACTGGTGGCTTGGGCTACTTATTGGCTAACTCTGTCTTAATTATTAACCCATTTCTATTCATCTAAGTATTTACATGTGGTCTTATCTTACCGGAGAAGGGTCCGGACCTGTTACTCCTTTGGCAGCCTACATGGCAACTCCGTCTGCCTACAGTTCCCAGAATTCTCATCTCCTAGCCCTGCCTATACTTCCTGCATGGCCAATTAGCCAATCAGCATTTTATTCATCAACCAATAAGAGAAACATATATACAGAAGGACATTTCCCACCAGACCTCCACATGATCACTGTGGCATGTGTGCACCATCCCCCATACACACTAAATAAATGGATTATTTTTAAGTCCAACATGACTTGATCCAACATTGTTATCTATAATAGTCAGCATAATGGGGTAAGAGACTCTAGGATGCAGTGAAGCGTGTAATTGGGCAAACAGTGTACGCATTTCTGGGTGATAAGCAAGACCCAGACCAACAGGTACAACAGACCTCACTTCTCAGGGTGCAAAGTTGAGGCTGGCAAGAGCTAAGAAGGAAACCCCTCCTCTTTCCTCTTGTGGAGTTTTTCCTGATCCTTCATCCCCATCCCCAAACTCCCATAGCTTTATAACATAGTGTTACACTTGATGACAAACTAGGCACAAATACTGGAGTCTCCTTGGATACAAGCTGCATAAGAAGATGATTTGTGTCTGTTGGCTCATTGCAAACACTCCAGGACCAACCCCCAAGCACAGTATCTGATATACATACAAGATGCTCCATAAACACTCCATGGGATACATGGATCTATTTAGCAAGCTCTTAGATCCCAGGGAACATGATGGAGAACATGGACCATTTCACAGGAAAGGCCAAGGAGGAGAAAGTTGATACTGGCAAGAGTGAAGCAGAAGAGCACCCTTTCACCTCATGTGGTTTCTCTTCCTTCATCCCCATTCCCCAAACTCCCACAGCTTTACAACATAGTACTATGCTTGATAGTGAAGTAGGCAGAAATATAGAAATATAGATCCTGGGATAGCATATAGTTACAGCCATCCCCTTCACCAACAGAGAAAACTATGCAGTACTTAACTAAGGAGGCATTAATGGACTTGCCAGGGATGCCTTTCATCCAATGTAGGGAGCCGGTTCCTGCATTCTCCATTACAATAATGGTGCCTAAAGACACCAAGATGTAAATTACTTCACAGGCGCTGGGTAATCTCCATTCCTTTGATCTCTGCCTATCCCGTGGCTCATTTTGGCCTGAGGAGCTGAAGCCATTCATAGGGTAACACGTCCCAGGTGGCTGGCCAGCCTTTATTAGGGATGGGTTTTCTTGGTTCAGAGTCTCCGCTCTGGTAAGCTGATGCTCTCTCCAACTCTCAAGATGCATTAAAGCTTGTCTGCAGAAGGATCCGAGTGTCCTGCATGTATTTCTTGCCGGCGAGAAAATACAGCGTGCGGGACAATCCAAAGCCCATTAGTTCAGCTATGCTGGTTATTCACAATCAAATGGTCAGTGTCCTTGTTACATTGATTACTAATTACTTAGAACACCACCCTGGGGAGAGTGGGTAGAAAAGTTTAGAGCATGCTAGCATGACCCTTGTGCCTGAATAAAGATATCTCTGTATGAGAAAAGTCATCTAGGCAAGAGATAACTGGAGACCACCATAAACACAAAAAAAATAATATTCATTAGGCCAAAGTACCAGGATACTTTCTTTAGTAGTCACAATTCTTTGGAGATCTGGGGCAAGTTAAAGAGAGACCTGAATTTCAAAATCTTAGATTTGCTTATGTCACTAACCTCTTTACACCATGAAGACCAAGACACAAGTGCCTATTATAGTTCCACAACAGACATTTCTGAATAAACCTTGTGTGAGAGAAATAAATATCCTTTCCCACATTGAATCTCCCAGATTTGTATCAGGATATATCTTATCTTCATGTACAGCTTATTCAGACGTTTGCCCTTCTATTCTTCATACCTCGGATATGAATAATCGGGAATACGCCTGAATAGAAACTGTCTAAAGCTGACTGTATCCAGGAGCAGGGAGCATCTTATTCAGATAAATGAGATGGCTAAGGGTATTCTAAGGTTGCTTGGTGCATTGTTTGGAGAGGTACAAAGGTACGAAGCTGACCCTTGTTTGCCTGCCTCAGAGTGATAGCATCTAACTTTGGATTGAGAAGATGTTGGCTGTGTAGCTGGTGTGACTCTAGGGGACATGCGTAGGACCTAGGGAACAGTCTGGACAGTTGTTCTAGGACCCCAGGAATGAGATGTTATGTTAGGCAATGAGGAGAGTAACAATAGAGAGAAACACTCAAAAGTGGTCCTTGAGAGTTCATAGCACCTTGTAATAGTCAGTTTTAGTATGTGTACAACAAAGGATTTCATAGTAACAGCAGCAGCAGCTTCATGCAGTAACTGTGGATCACACTACAGTAGGTGTGTCCTTCCCCCAAGGCAATCTCATTTGTTCTTCTCAATAAATACATAAGCTGAGTAGTATTCTTTCGAAACTCACTGCTGAAACTCTAATCCTCAGTGTAACAATATTTGATACCACCTTTAAGGAGATAATTAAAGTTAAACAGATGGTAAGGGCATGTGTGGCATTTGTCCCATAGCATTAGAGTCCTTTTACAATAAAATTACATTAACCCCACATATCACTTAGAGGAAGATGAAGACAAAATATATTCCGTCTATGAAAAAGATAAAGTCTGTAGTTCTACTTAATAAACAGGTAATGGGGGTGATGATCAACCTTGATCATCCATCTGGTAAAACTTAGAGTCACCTAGGAAACAAGGGGTGCCTGTGAGGGTGTGGTGTGCCTGTGAGGGTGTGGGGTACCTGTGAGGATGTGGGGGTACATTGATGATGTGGGGGTGCCTTGAGGAGGTAGGGGTGCCTTGAGGATGTGGGGTGCCTATGATGATATGGGGGTGCCTTGAGAATGTGGGGGTGCCTTGATGATGCAGGGGTCCCTGTGAGAATGTGGGGTCCCTGTGATCATATGGGGGTCACTGTGAGGATATGAGGGTGCCTGTGAGGAGGCAAGGGTAGCTTTGAAGATATAGGGGTGCCTATGAGGATGTGGGAGTGCCCTGAGGAGGCAGGGGTGCCTGTGAGGATGCAGGGATGCCTTGAGGATGTGGAGGTGCCTGTGAGGATGTGGGGGTACCTGTGATGACACAGGGGTCCCTGTGAGGATGCGGGGGTCCCTGTGATCATGAGTTGCTGTGAGGATGCAGGGGTAACTTGAGGATGCGGGGGTGCCCTGAGAAGGCAGGGGTACCTGTGAGGATATGGGGGTACCTGTGAGGATGCAGGGGTGCCTGTGAGGATGCTTCCAGAGAGGCCTAAATGGTATAAGAAGACTCTCCCTGAATGTGAGCAGCATAGTTCCATGGACTGCAGTTCTAAGTGGGATAAAATCATGAGTGCTAATGGCATTGTGGCTCAGTGTTTCTTGATTGCAGAGGCAATGTGACCATCGGCCTCACATTCTGCTGTCATGTTTACCCTGCCATTGTGGAAGGTATCCGCTCCCAAAATGGCAACCAAAACACGCCTTTCCTTCCTGAAGCTGCCTTTGTCAGGCATTTTGTCATAGCACCAGGAAAAGCAGTTGATACAGAAATAGAACATTGTTTACTATGGAAGCTCAGGAGGGAAAAAAGAGATAGCTTTGCCTCCAGAACTACATAAAATCTATAAATCACCCCCACATCACTCTTAGTGATCAAAGCCCCCATCAATAGACCCTGTCTGGGATACAGAATCACAGATTAACCCAGGAATAATCACTGTTTTTCCCACCTCAGGCAGACCCTAATGTTCACCAGTGGAAACTGAGGACAATCAAATCATGGAAGTTCCTACAGTCCCTGGGGATATGCCACATAATTTTCCAACTACACCTTTTACCAATTTATTTTTATTGGATTTCTTTTAGAATTTCACACAATGTGTTTTGATTATGTACACCCCCAGCTCCTCCCATATCTAACCTACCTGCCCAACTTTGTATCTTCGTTGTTCAGTCCATCAAGTCCTATTTGTGCTACCTATGTAGTCTTGGGTATATGGTCTTCCTCTGGAATATGGTTGACTTACTACTATTCAGGTAGGAGTGCTCACTTTCCCTCTCCATGCTGGGTTTTAGTTTTGCTTAATATCTCATGGGTCTTGTGCATGCAATCATAACCTCTGAGTTCATATGCACAGCTGCCCTGTCCCATTCAGAAGATATTATTTCCTTATAGTCACACACCACCTCCAGACCTGACATGTTCCCTCTTCTACAACAAACCCTAAGCCTTAGAATGAGTATATGTTTTGATTATAGATGTCCCATTTAACCGCTCATTCTGAAGACCTTTATTCTCTGCACCTTGGCTTGTTGTGAATCACAGTGTCAATCAACATCGGCTGCAAACAGAAGATGAAGAATCAACATGTCCGCAAACATCAGAGAAGCTGCAAAGCTTCTCTAAAGAGGGTTCAGAGATGCATCAACATATGGCTATACCAACAAGTCATTTATGGTCTATTTAATATACGTCCATTTAGCAGAATAACAGTAACGGGTTATCCCCTAGGACCTATGGCCATCTAGCCACAGGTTCTTAGCCCAGTAATGGTTCCAGATCTGGTTTTTACCATGTGAAGTCATATTTAAATACAGGTAAAAAAGTGGCTGGTTACTCCTATGATATTCATGCCACTATTGCACCAGCAGACATATCTTATCAGGCTAGACATTATTGTAGTTCACCGGATTCATCTGGGTAAGATTAACAATTACTTTTGTCCTCAAGAAGTGTGCATAGCATCTCCAGCAATATACATAGAACCAACCAGGCCCCCTGAACGTGGGTGTCAGCTAGGAGGACTGGGAAGTCTATAGGGCCTCTGGCAGCAGAACCATGATGTATCCTTAGTGCACAAACGGACTTCAGGAGCCCATGCCCCATGGAGGGATACTCTCTTAGCCTAGATACACCGGGTAGGGCCTAGGCCCTATCCCCAAAGGATGTGACAGATTTTGATGATTCCTCATGGGAGGCTTCACCCTCCCTGGGGAGTGGATGTCAGATGGGATAGAGGAGATCTGTGGGGGCATTGGGAGGATAGGAGGAAGAGGGAACTGGGATTGATATGTAAAATAAGATTGTTTCTAATTTAAATAAATTTATTTTTTTAAAAAAGCTAGCCCATAGGGATGAAACTTACAGGTCAGTACCAGTTGGATTTCTCCATGTTTTATAGGAAATTATTTGGTGTATTCAGCAATAAAGTCTTCCTGTCAAGGTCTTGGGAGGAACAAATAACATTGGCGATAGCCTGTAATGTTTGAGAGTCTATAAGTCCTTACTGGTCAACAACTCCAAAAGAGGGAACCCACTCCTGGATCTGGGATTTTTTATTCGTTAGCCTGTGGTGTCCAGCAGGGCATTCTTGTTCTTTCATAGGGTAAAATGGATCGCAATGGAGTCAGAACTAGATTGATTGCAGAAAGTACTCACTCGACCAAACCAGTCCTGTTCAGCCAGGCGGGAGAGGGAAAATAGGGCCACATGCGTGCATCCCTGATATTTAAAGCCTTGCTACATCACTCTGACCATGCCCAAATGGGCATGGTCAGCATCACCTGTGCTAGCCCCCAAGCGGGCATGGTCAGCATTTCCCCCTACAATAGGGTAACTCTATTTTAACTCTATGTACACACACACACACACACACACACACACACACACACACACACACACACACACACACTGCTGTAATAGTAGGTTTCCATATTACTTTTTTTGAAATGTGTTTAGTGTTATTTATCCATCCACACATTCCCTCCTCCAATCTGCCTTCCCACTCCACCTCAATTTAACCCTTCCTGTTCTATCCTTCTCTTTTTAGTAAATCTCACTCCCTGTCCTTAGCTCCCAATCAATATATCCAGAACAGCATGTCCTGTCTCAGACATAACCAAATTTCAAGCTGATCTAATGACCAAAAGAGCCCAAAGAAAACCATGTATAGCTGCTTCTGGCCATTATTTTAATCTTCTTTTCATGAAAATGGAACCCACAAGAGAGTGTGTGGGAGCAGATGCCTTCAGTATCATTCAACCACTGGAAGGGATGGGGCACCATGTTCCCAGCAGATTTTTTTAAAAACAAAATAAATGCTTGTTTCCTTCCGCATTTTGCAATAGAACTGTTTAGTGATACAAAATTTTCCCCATTCATATTCAGCTGCCTGTTCTTCATTACTGTCTACAGATGCTTCCAGCCTCAGATCACACCAGCTCTTTGTCACTCATGTACTCCTGCCATTGAGCCTGAAGGTAGCTATGGGTGGGGAGGGGTGAACATTTCCCTTGAATGGCTGAGAAACTCCCTCGCCCCCACACACCCGATCAGCCACCAAACTCAAGTCTGCCACCTCTTTCTTTTTGATGTGTCTTGCATCTGTTTCTCCCTCTTCCCTCCTACTGTCACTATGTTTGCTAGGGACACAGACACTTCCTGCCTAGGCCGTTACAGAAAGCAGAAGCTTGTTCTTTCTTCTGGGTCTGGATTCTCCCTGTGCCTCTCTCTCTCTCTTTCTGTGTGTGTGTGTGTGTGTGTGTGTGTGTGTGTGTGTGTGTGTGTGTGCACATGTGAGCATGCATGTGTACATGAATACACAGGATCTCACTATGCAGCTCAGGCTGACCTCAAATTCACAACCCTCATACATCCTCACCTTACAGATGAAGCCAGACACATACCATGGCACTGGGTCTCCCCACTGGTTTTATGCATCCTCTGATCAGAAACTCCCAGTGGTTATCTATATGATGTTCTCTACTTCCTTCCCAAGGATTCTCTCTCTACCCCTACACAAACCCTGTGTGTTCACCATCAAAGTATCCAAAAGACCCCAAAGATGCTGGACATCATTTCTCTTAGGGATTTCACCTGTATGATTTCCCTTCTCTTTAGTGACCTCTTGTCTTTCATTAAAGCCCATTGACTCTCTAAGGACAAATTCTTCACTCATTTATCCCTCTCCTCAATTCAGCAAGCAGTTCATGAGAAGCAGGTGCCTTTTGTAATGTCCTGGAGAAGTGGTGAGTGCACTAATAAATGTGATCATCTAGTTATGTTGTTTGCTAGCTAGTTCAGGAAAGAGATAAATACATACTAATGCAAGTAAAATAACAACCGGAAATGTGTTAAGGACCCAAAGCACTATCAAGAAAAGATAGGAGCCAGGCAGTGATGACAAATGGCCTTTAATCCCAGAAATTTGAGGCAGAGGCTGGTGGGTCTCCATGAGTTCAAGGCCAGCCTGGTCTACAGAGCAAGTTCCAGGAGAGCCAAACCCTCTCTTGAAAAACCAATAATCAATAATAAGACAGAAATACGATTATCAGACAACCCCTTCTAGAGTAGGAAGTAAGAACAGAGAACTGGAGAATTCATTTACCTTGTTTCTTGAGCTGGGGAGAAACAGGGGTCAAGGGTGTCAAGGAAAGTAGATGCAAGATTAAGAAATTAAAGAACAGAAAGAAGCCACCTTGCTATGATGACACATACTTGGAGACTGTTGAGCTACTTCCTCTGCAAGCACAATAAGACCAGTGATGTGAAAATGGACTGTTTGTCCCATCATAGATCCAGATAAACCAATGGATGGTGCAGCTAACAGATAAATACCTAGAGCCAGCTAACTAGCAGAAACTATGGACACTCCATATGTATACACCCAGACCTTCTGGGGACCCTAAGCCATTCTGAAGTCCTGACACATGCTCTCCCAACTGTTCTGTGAACTCATGGTGCATGTGCACACACACACACACACACACATACACACACACACACACACACACCCATACACACATGTTTATGCACACACACAACAAGGGATAGTTGCATGAATAAAAAGCAAAGGTAAGTGCTAACAGGCACTGGGAATTCAGACTGTTCAAATTAACTGTTGTTAACTTCTGAACCTTCCTCACTCCCTGTCCCTAGCTCCCAATCACAGACAACTCCCAGACTTATAGCTACAAAGCAACTCAGGCCAATGTCACCTGAATTTAAAGACACCTGATTCCTTGGAGAGATCCCACTGGCATCTCCTCCCTTGCCCTTCCGAAGACTGTACTAGTTTAAGCTGGCCTCCAGGTCTTTCTCCATATTTTTACTATAGATCCTACATCTAGGAACAGCAGCCAGACGACCTGGGGACTGGCCCTCAAAAGACAGCAAGATTCACATTAGGGGGGAAAAACCTGGGCTTCCTTTCAGTTTTGAAATGAATATGAATGAAGTAGGAAAGGAGACTCTTTGAGAAGATAGCAAAAGTCTCCAAGCAAAGGAAACAAACCTGGGAAGACCCTTGGCACTGTAATAAAAAATGTTCTTCAAAGTTTGGCTGGAACATAATGAGTGAATGAGGCATAGGGCGACCAATGAGATTGGCAGGGCATGGGTGACTACAGGAACTTTCTAAACACGATGCAAAGTCACCAATGGTTGTTAAGTCAACCATGGTTCTTTCTTCCTCTGATCTTAAGGTGAGCTACCTGTTAACCAATCCAGACTCACCACATATACAGGTCATCATCTCTCATCTGGACTGTCAGTATGGAGACTAGCCATCTGCATGTTTAGCATGATAGGTAATGGTGTTGACTGGAGTTATCACCTGTAGCAATCTGTACATACCCAGTGCAGAGTATGGAAAAGATTCTCCTCACACAAAACCACACAGCATATTTTATAGTTGTTATTATTTCACTCAGGGAGAAATTAGGTTGATTTTGCCCAAATATTTCTTTATTTAAACCAACAAGAAGAGCAAAATCAGTTGCTTATTTGATGACTCCCATCACCACCATTACGCGTAATAACTCATTCCCACAAATAACACAGCGACTTCTGGGAAAGGCCTACTTATAAAATGAAGGTGATGCAGTAGGAGGGTAACTGACATCAGTAGCAAGTTTATTCCCAATTCTTGAGTTTGCCAACTAAATATATTTGAATAAGAGTTCCGAGGAGCTAGGGCAGTAGTTCTCAAGCTGTGAGTCTCAACACCTTTGGGGATTGAAAACAAACAAACAAACAAACAAACAAACAACCTTTTCACAGTGGTTGCTTACGACCCAGAAAACAGTGACATTTACATTATGACTCATAACAGTAGCAAAATTACAGTTGTGAAGTAGCAATGAAAATAGTTTTATGGTTGTGGATCACCACAACATGAAGAACTGTATTAAAGGGTCACAGCATTAAGAAGGTTGAGAAACTTAGGCTTAGGGAGATGAATCAGTTAATAAATCTTTGTCATAAGGACTTGAGTTCGGATTCATAGCACCCACATAAAAGCCTAGTGTAACAATTCATGCTTTGAACCCCAGGGTAGCATGAGCAGAGACATGATTATTCCTGGAACTCATTGACCAGCCTGCCTAGCTAACTGATGAGTCTTAGGTCAATAACAAAGTCTGTCTCAAAAAAACAAGTTTGAGAATGATTGAAGCAGACAGACAATGTTGACTTCTAGCCCCCACATACAAACACCCACACAGACATATACATACACAGTGCATACACCCACACACATACATACACAGTGCATACACCCACACAGACACATACATACACAGTGCATACACCCACACAGACACATACATACACAGTGCATACACCCACACAGACACATACATACACAGTGCATACACACACAGAGACACAAACATACACAGTGCATACACACACACAGACACATGCATACACAGTGCATACACCCACACAGACACATACATACACAGTGCATACACACACACAGACACAAACATACACAGTGCATACACACACAGAGACACATACATGCACAGTGCATACACCCACACAGACACATACATACACAGTGCATACACACACAGAGACACAAACATACACAGTGCATACACACACACAGACACAAACATACACAGTGCATACACCCACACAGACACATACATACACAGTGCATACACCCACACAGACACATATATACACAGCTTGTGCTCAGGAGCATACACACGTACATATACATGGAACTCTGGATCTCAGTGTTTAATCAGCCTGGGCTTCCCTTTCCTCAACAGAAATGCCATCCACAATGGACACTGATGCTCACACAGGCCTGGAAGAGGCTTTGTGCCCAGCTGCAGCACTGTCTCCACTGTTTGAAGCCTATGAAATTCCTGTCAGTCATAATCCCAAGTGCCATACCTCAAATGTCAAAATCAGAAAGATTAAAGTCCCCACCCAAAGTCCAGCATCTCTAAGAATCAAACACTCAAAAACCACCCTCTTTAATTAAAAGTCTAAATGTTGAAAATTCCAAAAACCAAAACAAAAAAGTTTTAAAATGTAAAAGGAATATGAAGTTTGAGTTATGCGAATAAGATAATTTTTTTATTGTACACAAGAAGGAAGCAAGGCTATTCAGTTGTATGATTACTCAGTCACCCCGTACCTTCACAGATATCCATGTTTGTTCCAGAAATGCCATTTATGGAAAAATTAAAAAGAAACCCATGCCAGTGGAGTGGCAACATACCTTTAATTCCAGAACTTGGAAGCCTGTGAGTTTGGGGCCAGCCTGATCTGCATAGTGAGTTCCATTTCAGGACAGCCAGGACTATATAGGAAGATCCTGTCTGGGGAAAAAAAGAGAAGAAAAAGAAAGAAAAGAAGAAACCATAAACTCAAGAGTGTTTTCCTAACCAAAAATGGGGAAGGAAAATTCCCCCATGTTTGGAACATGATCACTTGTGACCTATTCTTGGTTAGTGATTTCACTACCAAAACATACCATTTACCACTAAACTAGCAGAAAACCAACTAACACACATTTCACTTTGGCTAACAGGTGGCTTTGCACAACTTTCTTTATTGGTTTTACTAAGTACACACAATCCATGGCCCTGTTGGGTCAGAAAACTCAAGAGAGTATCTTCTTTTTAGCGTATTCATGACTGGAGAAAGCAAAGCATTTGATACATGCTTACTTGAAGTTTTAACTGAATCCCCAAATCACAATAACATATTTGGTTCCAAGGTTCTCAAGGGTGAAATTGCAAGCATTTCCTCCCATTCAGCACTGTGCATTGGGTAAAGGCAGTCAAACAAGTGCATGGATTGCACCACAATATAGGCATGACAAAAACATTAGTTTGAAAAAATGTATCTTCCAGCTGATGAAGTTCCAGAAGCTTCTGTGGAATTAAAGCGGCATTTGTCTGAAGAAGAGAGCAAAAGTACTGACTGGTTGCAAAGTAATTACATGCACAGTAGGATGAGAAGATGCTTACACAAGGGTGTTGTCATCCAATCACCAGCATTGTTTCCGTAAAATCTGCTGCCTGTATATGAGTGCATGTGGAATGAATTTCCATGTAGCTAAAATAACACCAAAGCATAGTAGAGACTATGGACACATTTAATAGGAAATGCTCACAGTATACCAAGTTGCAGAAGAATTTCCAAAACAGCCTCACCATGCAATGATGAAGAGACTACGAACACACTCCCCAGGAAAAGCCTTGATCTGAAAGACAAAGAGTAGTTAGTTGTTTTAAAAGGCAAGCTTCAAACCACAGTTAAGGGGCATTGACATCATCCAACTCTTATGAACCTCCATGTAAGTGTCTATAATCAATCCATAGAATATCCTTTTACAATGGGTGACAGCAAGCTTCATCATCAACTGGACCTAGAATCAGCTGGCAGATGGATGAGACACACCTCTGGGTAGGTCTGTTTCCAGAGAGGATTAACTGATGGAGGAATATGGGTGACATTGTCCCATGGGCTAGGAACCTGGGTAGAATAAAAGGGGAAAAATAAGAGAAGCCCCAAAGTTCCAGCATCCCCCTTTTTCTACCTGGCTTGTCATGATGCAAACTGCGCTGCCCCACCAGGCATGGTAGAGTAAACCTCATGAAAAAGTGGGCAAAAGACCTCTTTCCTGTTACATTGCTTCTTTCAGATATTTTTATCACCATAATGAGCAAGTTTTCTTCTCAGTAGTTTAAGTTATCAGCATTATTTTCTTTACAACTCCTTTTGCTATGAATTTCATCTTCACATATTTCCCAGTACTGGATGTATAGATTGTGTAGGGAGTCGTGGGGGTTTCTAATTAGCTCTTTCTGCCTTTTTGAAAAATAGACTCTGTAATAGTACATTCTCCCAAGGTTAATTCTGGAAGCATTGTGTATATTCATAAACATGTTGAAATTTCCTCAGTAAATGAAGAGAAGTCCTTTTTATATGCTCAAGAAAGATAAAAAAGATCTGGAAATCTTAGCTCTTTGAACAACTGCTTAAGGGGTGGTGATCAGTATTTTGACCCACCTAAAATATCGCCAGTAATGGGATTTCAGATGACCATGGCTGTAAATCTAGGTGCACATAGTTACCATCCACCATGATACATGTTTATGGATTTTAGTTTTGACCATGTGTTTATTTCTAAAGTTTATCCTATCAATGGCTTGCATTTCTATCTTATATTTTTGTTCAGCTGTCAATTATATGTCTGCATTTCATGCTTTGCGAGAGTATCTGTTATTGTTGCACATTTTAATGTGACGTGGTCTCTGAAATAGTCAATTATGTTTTTGTTTCTCAACCCGTTTTAAAGTAAAAGCATGCCTATAAGAATCTCCTTTTCCAGGATTTAGTGTGTATGCACGCACGCATGTGTGCATTCTTCTGTGCGTGCATGTACCACAACACACATGTGGGGGGGCAGAGGACAACTTTCAGGAGTCAACTCTGTCCTTCAGTGCAGACCCTGAGGATTGAATTCAGGTCATCAGGCTTGCATGGTAAGCCTCTTTACACACTGAGCCATCTTACTGGCCCATCTTCCATTATTTATGTATTTATGTATTTATTTATTTATTTATTTATTTATTTAAAGAATAATATTCTGGAGATTTTGATTTTGTGAGATTTTCAGACTTTAGGTGACTTGATGTCTTTGGATTTCAACATTTGTGATTATGGAATTTCAGGACTGTGTCTCCTAGGGTCTCCTAGACCCTGCCACAAGGTCTTCTGATATCCCTGAGCCATCTCATCCCCAGAGACCTGCCTGTAGAATAACTAATAAAGATACTCTTAAGACAGATGCACCCAGAAGACAGTAGCCAACCAGGCCTTCCACCCAGGTCATGATACTCATTAACCTAAAATTGTTCAAAAGTCAGAATAATTTTATACCTGGTGTAAGAATACCTTGAAGCAAAAGTAAGTTTGTACCCCATGCAATCTCAGCATGGACAGCAGGGAACCTCCCTGTCATGTTCCCATGGTGACAGCACCAAGTGAGCGACAAATATCCCAAGGCATCAAATGTCCATGGGTCAACAGCTATGCCTGGATTTGTTCTCTCTCTACCCCAGCCCTGGCTTCTTTATAATGTAATTATTTATCTGTGGAATGAATGTGGGAGAAGGAATGGAATTGGCTTTGCCCCACTTCACCCTCTCTGGCCTTCAGACCGCTCCTCTCTGCTTACTTACACAGCAAACTTTCTGAGCTCCTTCCCAGTTATACCAACAATTATTAACAGCAATCAGCATTTACAGACTTCTTGTAATACGGTAGACACTGACTTATCAAATCCATTTAATTCATGATAAAGTCATTTACTTCTCATAATATTATACCACATTATTAAATGACTAATTACTAGTAATATCTGTTTTACAGGCAATGCAACAATAATTCAGAGAAATAAAATAACCTGTCCGAGGTGTCAAGTGGCATAGTTAAGATCCAGAGCCAGGAGGTCTTGCTCCAATGGCCTTACTTGGAATCACCTTGCTATACTGTCTCATGGGATTTTGCAAGTGGGAAATGAATATTACAGGGATAACATCAAACTGGGGGAGACGTTTCAGAGATCCATGCTGGGGCTACATGTTAAACCATGGTCTACTCAGTCATGAACTGCTGCAGACTTCAGATCCTGATCTTTCATTACCCTCTTAAGCTCGGAGGAAGGACAAATGACACAGGTTGATTCATCATTTATGTGTGTCAAGACTATCTGGTAAACTCACATGAAAAGTACAGTTGGCTGCCTACCTCATTCATGTGCAATACCAGAGGCAGTATAGTCCAGAAAGAAGATGGGTAGCTAGGGAAAACATGCGATATGCCCTAAGGAGAAAATTTTAACAGCAACAATACATATTTACCTATTACCAGACACTGTTCTGAGATATTTTTGTCCTATCATCTCATTTAATCCACACTACACCCCAAAGCAAAACACTATTGTTATTGAATCTGAGGAATGAAGAGACTAAGCTAGAAACTAAGGCACATGTCCAGAAACACATCGGTACGTGTGATGATGCTGAAACTGGAAGCCATGCAGGCGGGTCCTTGATTGTCAAGGTTGATCCCATGCTCTTACCTATTCACTCAACCAGAAGAAAAAAAAACAGAGAGAAAAAGAAGAAAGAAAAAAGGAAGCAGGCAAAAGCTCTAGAGTGAGTGAGATGGAAACCCAAATCCTACCTGTGACCTTACTAGTAATAACAAACATGTTACTTCTAATTTCTGAATCCCTGTTTGCTCTTATATGGGACAGGATAAGTTCTTTTGCAGGATGATGTTGAGAATTGGGTACCAGAATTTATGCCAAGTGCCCAAGAAATCTGGGAAACCATTCAGTGCCATTTCCTCTCCATCACCAACACCTAAGTAAGCAAAGTTGTCCAAAACCTCATTTGTGCCTTCTAGGATCTCTCTGACTGATAGAGCTGAATGTAACATGGAAAGAGAGTTGTAACCTAAAGCTAGACCCACAATGAGGAAAGGGTGCCTCCTGGGCTGCAGAAGACAGAGGACAGCATGGTTTCTGAACCTGGGAGAGTTATGAATCTTGTAGGCTAAATAAGAACCTGCCACATGAGGAACAGAAGGTACTAGCCACCCTAACTCAAAAGCCTTTTACTGCCACCATCATCAAATTTAATCCCAAAATTTAGAGTTTGTCTTCTTCCTGTGGCACTGTGGGAAGCTAAAAATATCCATTCTGATAATGATTCATTGAAGGACATCATAAACCAACCGTTGGAGAGTTGACCCCAGCTATAAGCTGCCTGTGAAATGTATCCTAAACTGTTATTGTTTTCTCATAACAAAACAGGGAACCCAAGGAGCTGTTTTATATTCCAAATACCTAAAATGATAATCTATCAAAAAAGTGTTTTTGTTCTGCAACTAAGGTGATGCTGGAGAAGGCTGCAGAATTAATGGCCTAAAGCGATAAGTCACCTATTTATTTCTTGATGAATTTACAATGATGAAGTATAATTGTCTCAACCCCTACATACACACACACACACACACACACACACACACACACCTCCTTATATACACACATAATTCCTTACATATATGCTTAGCTACATACACACACACTTATGCACACACACACCTACCTACACACATACACATATACCTGTCTACACAACACACACACACACACACACACACACACACACACACAAATACATAGTCTCAACAGAACTGTGAACCAGGAAGTTGATCATGTCAGTGACAACATCATTATGGCAATAACAATAATGTGGCCTCAGACTACACCAAGTACTGATGGCCATGGGCATGGGCATGCTCAGTGTGTCATATTGCTCTCATTCTTGATCAGGTTCCAGAAGGAAGCTCAGAGGAATGAATTATTCAAGATGCAGAAATAGTAAGCAATGCCAAGCCTCAAGCCCAAAGTCATGGGGGAGCGGTCCACAGATTTCAGAGAGTAGGAAGTTGAAGAGCAATAGCTGGATCCACACACAAATTATACACACCAGCATATTCCCCATCCAGGAGTCCATGAGGAAATCAAGTCTCCCCTTTATCACATCCTTCAGTAGATGACTTACTTGGCATAAGGACCCCCAAACAAGTCTGGGACCTTTACATTCCAGACCTCTGACCCAAGCTTGAAACTGAGGATCCATACAAGTAAAACACAGATAATTCATTTGCTCAACAAATATTTCAGCTCTCGTGTTAGGTAGTGATCTAGGAGCTAGCCCCATGGCATTGAGCAAATGCTGATTGGAGATGACAAACATTTGGTTGTACATACCAAGGAAAGATCTGAAGTAAGAAAGGACTAGGGATCTCCAGGGAAAGGTGAGAATGGTGTATGACTCTAACAGGAAGGTGGCAGACAGCCTCGTGAGTGACAAGAAGCAAGATGTGAAAGTTTTTAGGGAGCAATGGAAAGATAATCTTTCAAGCAGAGGGTTAAAGCAAATGCAAAGGCCCTGTGGCATAAACATGCCTGGCGCAAGGACTACCAGGGCTGGTGAAGCTAGGACAGGGTGAGCAAGTAGATAAGGTCAGAGACATGGAGGGATGAGGAGGCCTGGGACTACTGTGAGTACTTTGGGTTTATTCTAACTGAGATGGCTCACCACTGAAGGCTTCCAGACAGAGGGCTGACATAAAGAGAGTTAAATTTGGTCAGCATTATTTTGGTTGTTGAGTTGTAAATAAGGTAAATGGTACGAAAAAGGACATGTGATCAAAAGGTGATCATAGAGACCCAGGTAAGAATACTGGGGGGCTTTGACCAGGGTATTTATTGGCAGAGGAGGATAATATGAATGGAAAGGGTTCAACTCCCAGGAAGCCATCAAGTCCAAGCCCATGGAACTGAGTGGTGATATTTGACTTTTCACTCTTGTTTCTTTGCTTTATTGGGTGTGGGTTGGGATGCTATGGGATGACTACAGGAAAAAGAATCCCTCTTCACATTTAAACCAAGTGCATTCAATCCACTCCCCCAAAGTGATTGTGCACCATTCACGTGGGAGCACATTTAACCCTCCTCCCTGCCCCACCCCAGGAAGCAGATACCACAGCCATCCGAAAAAACAAAGGTTTCAAGAGAAAGTGAGCTTGTCCAGGATCACATATGGATCAGTGCACCTCCGAGTCCCAAGCCCAGTCCTCTCCAGTGAAGTTTTCCAGAACTTTCTGCCTTGGAGGTTTTGGCTTTATAGAATTTCATTCCAATACATGATTAGTGACTGTCTCTAGTGTAAAAGCCAGGCCTGTGCTTGTCTCTGGGGTGCAGCAACAAAGTCACAATCCTGGTAGTTGTCTCAGTCACAGCATAGTTGGGGCAGGTGCAACCACAACATTGTCTTTATGGGACAATGAAGCCCCTGTGCCCTGGCAAGGAATGGGAACATAGGTTTTTATCTCTGAGGGTCCCCCTTCTCCTTGGTTCTCCCACACTGGTCAGCCTGCCCTTCTCCTGGGAAACTGCTCCAGTTCAGTTTCAGACCAGCTGAACCGCAATCCACATACTGACCTAGTGCAAAAGAAGTCACTGTAACCAAGGTCCTCAGCTGAGTGAGGCAGCATTGGCCACCAGCAAAGAAATCATAAAGGAATCTCTAGCATGTGCCATGGGAGGGATTATCACATGGGTTCTTGCTTTTTATGAAATAGGGAAAGTGGAGTTTTCTAGTTGACTGCATTTTATAGTCTTTCCTCCATTTGTTCGAAAGTTGAACATCTGATCTGGCAGAGACTTCTTGCATTCAGTTTTTTTTAATGCCTTTGTACTCCTCCCTGAGCCTCCAACTGTAGAAGGGACCAGAGGGCTTGGCGCATCACTTTGCCACCACCACTACCCCCAATACATCCTAGCCCTTAGCATAAATCTGTTCAAATGCCTTCTAATTTTGTCTTGCACACACACCAAGGAAGCTCTTCCTTCTAGGCTTATTAAACCACTTGCTACCTTCCCTACAGTCTCTAGTTCTTTCTGAGCTCTGAGTCTTTTCATGGAGCTGGTCTCTCTCCATAATACAGATCAATACTACCACCTGGAAGCCAAGAAGATGATGTCCCCCAGAGAACCAGAAGACCAGAAACCTGTCCCATTGAGTTTCAAACCTAATACTGCTGTTACTGTTGCCGAGTCTCTCAGCTCTGAATCCAGGAAAGTGAAAGACTCAGAGGCAGAAGCAACTGTGTGGAGCGGGGCAGTCAGTTTTTAGTGAGTATGGTTTCACCAGAGATTGTATTCACGTCCCAATTCTGACTTGGCAGGTTTCTTAGTTAATTTCCTGTTGCTGTGAAGAGACACCGTGACCAAGGCAGCTCAAAGAGGAGAATATTTAATGTGGGTTTGCTTATAGCTCCAGATGGTGAGTCCATGACCATCATTGCAGGGATCATTGCAGCAAACAGGTACACACCACACTGGAGCAGTAGGTGAGAGCTTGCATTTGTGGCTGGTGTGAGTTTTGGAAAGCCTACCCCCAATGGCACACATCCACTACAAGGCCACACCTCCTAATCCTTCCCAAAACAGTTCCATCAACTGGTGACCAAGCATTCAAATATATAAGCCTATGGGGGCATTCCCATTCAAACCATCACAGGAGGCCAAGGATAAATCTAAAACTCTTCCTTTTTAGCAACCCCCAGGTGACTTCCCTGCTGCTGGTCCATAGACCTCATTTTTAGTAGCATGATTGGAAAGGACCCATGGGTTACATAGCCTTGACTCCATTAGCCCTCTCCAAATGGGAAAGATCAATATTTTCAGGACAGGGTTAGAAGAATTTAAAGCTCCCATGATGCTCCTAGAAAACAGAATGGTGCTATGGTCAAGGTTGGGTAGACTTGGAAAATACTGCACGCCATATATAAACACCACTCTTTCAGGCAAAGGCTCGGTCAAGTCCTATTCAATTATTGTGTCCCATTGTGCCACTACAGGACACCCTCTCAGAGTCAGGGGACAGTTAGCCTGGAAATAGTCTACATAGCCATTTCAAAGTGCAGAACCTCTTAAGGCTTGACTCTGGGGTTCTTGAGATAATTTGTAAAAAGGAGACAATGAGTCCATCAATTTCCAAGCTCTGAGGCTATGGCCATTTAGTATATAGTACTGGGGATAGTTTAGCCATTTGCCTTCCAGGAGAAAAGGAAGACTCCCAACTTTCCCATACCCTTTGCTCCTCTGCACAGAAGTCACCCTAGTAATTCATAGACCAGCATCCCACCAACACCTGCCTTCAGCAAACATATGAAGAGGAACCAGAGGGCAAATAGAGACAAGACCTAGCACCACCAACAAAAGACCTAGCACCTCTGCATATCTGTCTGTACAGATGCCGCATATCAGACCTGTAGGAAGATATTTCCTGTTGCTGACATGAATTGTACATTTTCAGCCACTAAAGTACCAGTTGCCATCCTTGTTGTAGCAACTATTTCTATTCAAGAAGGGACATACTATCACTTATGCATGAGTCTACCCTCTCTAATATGACTTCTCCTCCTCTTTTTTCAGGAAGAAAGGAGTTGCCAGGTGATCCGTGGATCCTTGAATCCAAGCTCTGGAGGCTGACCCTGCATCAAGGTGGTACTAGAAAAGAGTCCTAAAGAGGGATAATTCCAGTGCCAGAATGCCAACCACAGAAACATGCTGTGGTCAAGGAACAGCTCCATTAGGACCTCACCCATTTTAAGGAGTCCTCAGAAGGTTATCTAACAGGCTGTGAATTTAGTAACAAGACCCGGACTCCTGGTGGGCCTGGAAAGTTAAGGAAATCCATTTTCCTGGAAGACACAATTTCTATACTAATCCTACCCTTCAAGGCTTTCCACAACAAAGCAAAAAAAAAAAAAAAAAAAAAAAAAAAAAAAAAAAAGCATCAAAACCCAACCTTAGTTCTTCTGTCTTACACAATCCACACTGCCAAAGATCACAGGCCCCAGGAGAAATTATCACAGAAGCCTACATGGACTTTGGCTCCAAGGCTTCCCAGGAGCTCAGGAGCAAACACAAGACCTTGCGGACTGGAGACACACCTTGAGTGATAAAGTGATTGTTGCATGAACATGAAGACCTGAGTTCTGTCTCCAGTACCCACGGCAAAAAAAAAAAAAAAAAAAGTGCAGTGGTACTGTGGTATGTGCCTGTAGTCCCGGGACTGGGGAGGCACAGATAGGAGGATCCCTGGGACTCACTCGCCAGCTAAGCTAGCTGAATCAATGAGCTCCAAGTTCAGTGAGAGACATTATTCTAAAAACTAAGGTGAAAGGAGACTGAGGGAAACACCCAACATTGACCTCTGGCCTCCACATTCATGTACACACACACTCAAACATTTATACACACACACACACACACACACACAAAGAAACCAATGGACTTACCATGCACTTCATTTGTATAGTCCGTTGTTACTCAGAGCCTCAGCATCAGTACCACTGAAACTCTGGGACAACTGAAGGTGCTAGAGACCTGCCCAAGACCTCCAAAATTGTTTATTTCTTAAGTGATTTTGTAATGTTCATGAAAAAACACACTAGTGAGAATGACTGTCTCGTTAACCCTTTAAGTCATTAATTGTGGGCCTCCAGTGCTACAAATTAATAAATGACATGGAACACCTTTACTCCTCACTTCACAAATGATGACCTGACTACATGGACTAAGCAGAGTTGAGGTCTCAAGAGAGAGACAACAAACAAAAATGGAGACTGATGACACTCCCTGGAGCCGTGAAGGGAAGGTTTGAGGAAGCCGGGCATGAAGTACCTCCAAGGACTTTCAATGTTCTTGCTCCTTAACTTCAACCAAGATGTCCAAGTCAAACCAGATGACTAAGCAGCCTGAACACATTCTGTTCTTTAAGAAGTTCAACAATCTTGGAGCTGGGGAATTTTACTTAGTGGTAGAATGCTTGTCTAGTGGTTCAATCTTCAGCTCAAAAAAGAAAGAAAGAAAGAAAAAGAAAAAAAAGGAAGAAGTTCAACGTTCTTACTAGAAGTGAAAATATTGAGGGCAGGAAGAGCAAGTGGTGTATGATAATCACACAGCCATTAGTGACACACTATCTCTATGAACACAAAATCCCCTTTCCTGGCACAACTGTATAAAACTATCCCCCTGACCAGCCCCACTCCCTGGGTCCCCTGGTCAAGGGGACAGGATTGAGATGAAAGAAGGGAAAAGATGGGTGGGTAGAAAGAGGTAGGAAGAAAAGGCATTATTTTAATTAACCCTTTTTCTACTGCTGCCAGAGACTCCCTACTTTCTATCCCAACGGCATCCCTTATAAGCATCATCAGAAATGGAGCCCAGCATGAAAGTTATCTCCCTTCCAAAATTAATTTCTGACATCTAGATACAACAACGGGCTTGAGAAAGCCAACGCTGGAGTGCAGATCAGCCATAGTGGCCACTCAGTACAATGCCCCTGATGGTTTCCCGGGTCTCACAACTTTCTAGCAATTTGAAAGTCACTTCCCCTGACTCAGCTCCTTATTTAAAATAGCAATGTCTTTAGGGAAGTTAATTCTACCAGTTAGTCACACCTGAGTATGAATTACTGTTCCTCACCTGATCCTACTGCATAATTGGAAGTTGGAGGAGAGGAGGATACGGGGATTTTAGAACAAAGGCACTTGGAAGAGCACCTTGGTGACCTATATAATTACAGCATCCTTTAGAAAGCCAAACTGATTCTGATGCTATATTAAGCCTACCAAGTTAGAGTAAAAGATGTCTTCTCTAAGCTATTTTTTAAAATCTAGAAGACATCTTAGAAAAAACTAACAAAAGTGAAACATTAAATTCTTAAATAAAAAATAACTTCTGCATGCACAAAGAAAGAAGTCAAGGCATTGTCAGGAGACAGATGATAATCAAGGAGAAACCCTCCCACTCACATCATAAAGAGCCGGTATTCCTAATATATAAGGAACCATCAGAATCTGAAAAAATAATCACAGAATGGATAAGAATAATGTCCATTTAAAAATGGAAAAAGGATTTTAGAGTTTGCTGAAATAGAAATGCAGTGGTTCTTAAGCCTATGAAAAGATGCTCCATCCCCAGTGTAATGAGAGAAATGCAAATTAAAATAGACCCGATACTATTTTTCACTCCTTAGATTGGCACAATGCCAACCATTTGATTCTGCATTTTGCGGATGAAGCTGTGAGGAAACAGTTACTCTCATCCATTCCTGGTGACAATAGAAACCCATGCAACCCTGGAGGGGGGGACAATTTGATAGCAAAATCTATCAAAATTATAAGTGAATAAGCTCTATGATTGTGTAGTTCTATTTCGGGGAGTTTATCCTAAAAATACACTCATCTGTTTGCAAAATACCATATGTACAAGGTTATTAATCGAAGCAATAGTTCAGCGCTAGACTGAAAAAACATTGGAAACAGCCCAACTCACCAGAGATAAGGATTGGTTAGATAAACTATCGGGCAATACACACAACACAATTCTGTGAAGCTATTAAAGAATGAAGATGCTGTCTATCAGCAAACATGAAAATGTCACTAAGATAAATTATAAAAGTAGCAGAAAAGTAGGTGCGGTGTGATTACTTCAATTATAAAGCACAACAGAACATCAAAACAAACAAATCTTTATTCATACCTATTTGCATGCAAACACCTTTGGGAGCTTATCTGAGAAACTAATGACAAACTTGCTTGGGGTTGGAACTGTCATTGGGTAGGTGAAGGCAGGATAAGGCAAATATCTTGAACCATTTGAGTACAGTAGTCCCCCTTTACAGGTGATTTCCCATCCAAATGTTTCAGCTACTCATAGTCCAACAAGGCTCAAAAGCATGAAGTAGAAAATTCTAAGTACAGCTATAAAATGTCATGCCACTTCATTCCGTCCCATCGAGGATGTGAGCTATGCCTTTGTCTAGTGTGTCCACTGTGTGATATACCGCCCTCCTGTCAGCCGCATAGGAGCTTTCAGTTAACAAATCAAGAGTCAAAGTAACACAATGCTTGTGTTCAAGTCGCCCTTAGGGACGACTTGAACCTTATCTAACCAATCCTTATCTCTTGGATGGGAAATCACCTGTAAAGGGGGACTACTGTACTCAAATGGTTCAAGATATTTGCCTTATCCTGCCTTCACCTACCCAATGACAGCTCCAACCCCAAGCAAGTTTGTCATTAGTTTCTCAGATAAGCTCCCAAAGGTGTTTGCATGCAAATAGGGACCCAAAGTGTAATGATTCTGATAATTTTATTTCAGTATGTTGTCAAAATTGTTCCATGTTATTTTTGCTGTTGATCTCTGACTCTGCATAGTTTCTTGGTTGAATTTTAACAGGGGTGTGCATTTAAAAAAGAAAACAGGGTATAAGTGGGATATGATATTTACTGTTTGGTCATCTCCTGGGATCCTTGAAACATATCCAACGGGTAGTTGGATTACCCACTCAAAAAAAAATAATTTACACAGGAAAACAAGAAAATAAGACACTAACCCTAAATCAAAGATCCACTCACAGAGGGTCACAGTCTACCTTAAGAACCCATGTTCCAAACAGAAAATGAACTGTCTCAGGCCAGCCATTTCTCTCTTAACTGAAGTCACCAGGCTCATTATACCTATATACCATCAAGGCTAGCTCAGGAGGAAAAGCCAGCTAGGCCTCTTCCAGGCTGGAGGTCTCCTAGCTTTGACACAGAGAAAGAATGTCACTGTGACCACCAGGGATATGAGCTGACAGGCAAGTAAGACTTTCTCCACCCCAGCCAAGCCTGCTTCTTTCCCTCACGTACTGTTTGCATCAGTGTAAGGGATAAACAACTTTCTAGGTTCCAGAACTTTCCTCAACCACTTGCCTCAGTTTAGACTTCCTTAAAGCATTCCCAGAGACAGGACCTTGGACACAGCAATTTGTTTGAAGCATAACACAGTAAGGGTACAGAGAAATGATGCAGGCAAGGGAGGGGTACTAAAAAGAGGTGTCAGTGAGCAGGTCACTACTGGAGGAAAACTGGGGTTCCACACCACCAGGGAACCTCCTGAGTGACTGTGTAGAACACACAGCAGGACTGGTTCCCATGGGAGAGAGATGGGATGCTGGCCCGCCAATTCGAATTCCTCACTGGCAATTCAAAGGTGTTGTTTTCCTGACTTCTTGTGAAGGTGGGCAGTAGGCTTCTCAGGTCTAAGAAAGCCTGTGGGCAGAAGAGTGCAGGAAGACACTATTTCCAGGAATTAAAGTGACCTTGAGGTGGGCTAAGGAGACATGAGATAAGCCTTCAACTTTGGTCATACCGTCTATCTTACAACAACAACAAAAAAAAACCATAGAATTACACAACCAAAATATGTTCCTTACAATTCTGAATGGCAGAAAGTCCAGCTCATAGTGTAGAGCTTCTTCTGTGTCTTCTGAGTCTCCAACAGCTGCCTCCCTATTGTGTCCTCATAGGGTTGAGAGACCACCCCACTCATGCCTCTCTTTACAAGGGCCCTAACCCACTCCTGGGAGCTCCCTTCCCTCAAGATTTAATTATTTCCCTAAGACCCCATCTCCATATATACCACACTGAGAGTTAAGATCTCAGTATAGAAACCCAGGGGACACATTCAATTCACAGCATACCCTACTCAGAGCCTAAAAGATTAAATTGAAGGAGAAAGAACATGCACAGGGATTCGACAATATTTTCAATTACATAATGGCTCATAGAATTGGAGAGAATATAAAGTATTGCTAACCCTTTAGACTCTGCAGTTTAGAGGGTGCCTAGAAATATCTACTTAACCTAAAAGTCCAAAATCCCATGGCCTGAGAAGGCAGTAACCTTCTCAGCTCCATTTTCCTGGCACTAAACATGTATGTGTGCTCAGCAGTAGGTCTTGAAATGTCATATTGCCTGCCGTCCTTCTCCAGTACCTCCTGCCCACCCTCTGTCACCAAATTCACACACCCTTTCCCTCTTCTTTTGAGGACGACAAATTAAAGTGAGCAAAGGGGGCAGGAAATTGCAGAAATGAAAGTGAGCCAAAGTAATAATGATGATGAGGATGATGATAGTGATGATGATAATTAATAATAAAGCCAGTGGTGTGGTAAATGGAGATCAGTTGCTTTTCAGGTATTCAGGTATAAAGAGTATAGAGTTTCAATAGCTATGCTAACAATAGCTTGTGTCCTATTGTACAACATGGTGACTACTGTTAACACAGATCTCAGATTCCAACAAGAGTGTATTTTAAATGTTCTTACCACAAAAAAACAAGTATTTGAAGTATTAAATATGCTAATTAGTCTCGTTTAACCATTTCACAATGTACATGCATGTATTCACATATTACATTGTACTCTATAAATACATAAAATTTCATCAATTAAAAATAAAACTGGAAAACAGTGCTTAAGAAGAAAAATACTATTCAAAAATCTTTGCTTTCATTCTAGATAAAACAAGTAATCAGACTTGCTCTCCTGCTTCAAGCCAGCAAAGGAAATTTTTTAAAAAAGAAAATAATTTTCAAGGTACAAAGCCAGTAAGTGCTGGAAAGGAAATACACATGAGGTAAGCCCTAAGATTGTCCCATCTTGCTGCCTTGAGAATCATTCATGTCTTGATACAAGATTTTTATTTGGTTGGTTTAGGGATTCTGGGTGCTGGGGACTGAATCTAGGGCATGAAAAGCCCATGTTCCACCATTGAGCTATAGTCCTAGATCCCTATTATCAGGCATAAAGATAAAGGAATCAATTTGTCAAGAGGATATAATCCCAAATATTTAACATCTAGTATTTAAGCAAAAACTGATAGACAGATGCTCACATGGTCATATGTTTCCATACCACCCCCTCTCTCTCAATAATTTATAGCACAGGCAGATGACTATCAGTAGGAATATAGAAGACTTTAATGACATCACTGCTTCATTTGACCTAGCTGACATTCAGAGAACACTGTACCCAAAAGCAGAATACATATGCCTCTTCTTTAAGTACACACAGAACATTAACCAAGATAGAATATATTTTGCAATGCAAAACAAACCCTTCATGGGGCTTAAAAGTATTTAAGTCACACAAAGTATGTTCTCTGCTCATATGGAATTAAATCTGAAGTCATTGTTCTAAAGATTTCTGGGAAGTATTCAAATATTTGAAAACTAAATAATGCATTAAGACAGCTACAAGTCAACAAAGCAATCAAAAGAAAATGTAGAAAGTATTTGTAATTGAGTGCAAGTGAAAAGAGAACATCATAAATTTCATGGAATTCCACTGAGGTGGTACTTAGAGGAAGTACATAGCACTAAGCACCAAGCACTTATGTCAAGAAGGAAAAAGGAACTTAAACCCATCACCCAGACTTCTGAAGTAATAAACTAGGAAAAGAAGAGTAAATCAAACTTAAAGTAGCCATAGAATACTAGAGACTTTCAAAAAAGAAAGTCCATGAAAACAATAGCTAGTTTTTAAAACAATGAATTTTTTAACTAATAAAATTTCCAAGTCTCAATAGGCAGACTGATGATGAACAAAGAAAGATATAGACCACTCTCCAGCAGAAGACCACATATTCAAGAGGGTACGAGAAGCCAAACTGGACTTAATAGATTAAAATAAAAGGGCACAAAGTTGTGTGGGTAGAAGAATGTGGGTGGATCTTAGAGTATAGGAATATATCAAAACACACTGTACAGAATTCTCAAAAAAACTAATAAAAATGAGAAAAAGGAATGAGAGGGACACATGAACTATTCAAAGTTTCTAAACATAACAAAATTATAATAAGGTAATATGAATATCTCCATGCTAATGAATTTGACAACTTTGATAAAATGGTTGAAGTTTCTCAAAGACACAAATGGCCAAAACTCACTCTGAAACAAATAAATGATCCAAATAGTTCTTATATTTTTGGTTGTGAGCCTAGCCTTTAAAGGCTGAGCCATCTCTCCAGCCCCAAATAATTCTCTATGAAGAAATATTCCCACACACAAAAATTAACTATACACATGATGTCTTATTCCTGTAATTCCAACACTTGGGAGACTTGCCATGAGTTCAAGATTAGCCGGAAAGAAAGAAGGAAAGAAAGAAAGAAAGAAAGAAAGAAAGAAAGAAAGAAAGGAAGGAAGGAAGGAAGGAAGGAAGGAAGGAAGCCCTTCAGTCCCACATGGCTCTATTGGTAGATTGTACCAAATGCTCAGGAAAAGAATTCTACTAATTATATAGAATTTCTCCCAAAATTAAAAAAGAGGGGAAATGTAGCATCTCAATCCAGGAATCCAGTATTTTCCAAATGCAATAGAATATCAAACAAATTCAATGTAAGACAAGAAATATACAAACTAGAATTCTTTCATGAATGTGCATATAAAATATCCTAAGAAAAATTTAGTACATTCAACCCAATTACACAGTTTTTGAAAAAATATGTATCATAATAAATTCTATTTATCATAGAATTTATGGTCACTGTGATTCATATTAACAAACTAAAAGTTAAACCTACCTGATCATCTCAACAAAAGCCTGAGCATTCAAAAACATCTTGGTTTCCAAAAATGAAACTCTCAGCAAATCAGGAATAGACTTTCATCAACCTGACCAAAAGAAAAAAAAAAACTGTCCATGAAGAACTCATAGTTACTATCATTTTTTCTAAATATCTTCCAGGAATCCCACCCACTGAAATTGGGCAAGAAACATCAACAAAAAAAATATCTAAATGATGAAGATAAATTTTAGTTAGCATACAATAGCAAATGGTTTCATTATAACACTTCCATACATATGTCATTGTATATTGTTCTTCCTCATCCCCATTACCCTCCTTCATCCCTTCTCTACTGCCCCTGGCTCATCTCCCCAAATAATCTTTCTTCTGCATTCTCTATGCATGCACATCAGGTATAATTTAATCTAGACTTTACATATGTAAGAAAGCCTGGGATGTTTTATAAAAGCCATCTACATTAGGAAAGGTAAGATAAAATTATCTTTACATGTAGACCACATGCTTGGTTTTGTTGCTATTGTTTTAGTATTTTTGTTCCAATAATTGAGTTTTTGAGGTTTTGTTTGATTGTTTTTGTTTCTTTATATAAAATTTTACACACAATATATTTTGATAATACCTTCCTCTCCCCCAACTCCTCTCAGATTCTCTCTACCGCCCTACTTAATATCAATATATCTAACTCTATCTATCAACTATCTTTCCATCCATCCATCCATCTCTAAAAACAAAAAAATGAAAATCAAAACAAAAAGTTCAGTAAGACATAAAGTACCAATAACAAAACAAATCAGAAAGAAGAGAGAGAGAAAAATGGAGTCGTCTTGTGCTGGCCTACTACTCCTGGGAATGGGGCCTGCTCTGGAGTATGGTTGATATACCAGTGACAATGCATTGGAGAAAACTGATGCTTTTCCCTTCCCCAGGAGGTTTAGTCACAAACAGCTTCTTGATTAGGGGTATGGCTTTGTGCCCAGTCCCCTTTCTCAGTGCTGGGATTTTGTCTGGTTTGAATTAGTGCAGGTCTTGTGCATGTGATCACAGTCTCTTTGAGTATCATATATGACCCATCCTGTTATGTCTGGAAGACATTGTCTTCTTGGAGTCATCAGCCACCTCTGGCTCTTAAAATCTTTCTGCCTCCTCTCCCACATAGATCCCTGAGCCTGGAGGGCAGGAGTGTAATAAAGACATCCCATTTAGTACTAAGTGTTCCAAAGTCTTTCACTCTCTGCACACTGTCCAGCTGTAGGTCTCCGTGTTAATTCCTGTTTACTGCAAGACGAAGCTTCTCTGATGAAGGCTGAGCAATACATTGATCTGTGCACATTGACAGTATGTCACTAGGAGTCATTTAATTGCTATGTTCCCTTACCAGAATAATAGTAATAGGTTTTCACCTAGGACCCACAATGTATCTAGTCTCAAGTTCTTGGCCACTTAGATAGTGCTGAGTTTCATCTCATGGAATAGGCCTTAAATCCAATCAAAAAGTGGTTATTGCACCAGTATATCTTGCAGACAGATCACTGTTGTAGGTCATTGGGTTTATAGCTGGGTAATATTGATGCTTACTTTTCCCCACCAGTGGTGTGCAAAAGTACCTTCTGGCACCATGAATGCTAGTCAGTGAGGATAAAGATTCTAATAAAGATTGGGCACAAGTTCAATTTCTCTATGTTTAATAACATAAGTAATGTCTTTAGCAATAGGGACTTACTGTCATGTTGCAGAAAGTTGGCAATAGCCTGTGATATTTGGTGGAGAACAGGGATACATGAAACCCTTTTGGCCAACAACTCAACAAGATGTAACTCATTCTGGCCACTGGGAGTTTACTTGGTGGTGTAAAATTTCTACATGGGGTATTGCCTCCCCCATTATATAATGAGTCCATAATTTTGTACTTGTTGATAGATGAGTAATATTCTAATCTATAGATTCAACTTATCCATCTTCACAGAGATTGAAAGAAAATCTTAAACTTCACACAAACACACAGTATACATAAACCACAAGATGACTAAAGCAACCATGAATGATAAAAGAACTGCTGGAGTCTTTGCTGATTTAAAGTTGTATTACAGAGCTGTAATAATAAAATCAGCATGGTATTGTCATAAAAATATACATATTGAAGACACATTTATAATTCCACACACCTACAGACACCTGACATTTTACAAAGAATCCAAAAATACACACTGGAGAAAAGACAGCATCTTCAACAAATGATATTGGTCAAACTGGATGGCTGCATATAATAGAATTAAATAGTTCTTATCTTTCACCCTACACAAAACTAAGCTCTAAATGGATCAAGGAATTCACCATAAGACTAGGTACCTTGAATCTGAGAGAAAAGAAAGTAGGGAACAGGCTTGAACTTGTCACAAGAAAGGACTTTCTGAACAGCACACCAATACCATGGGCATCAAAACCAACAATAAGTAATTAGAACCTCATAAAGCCAAAAATTTATATTCCTCATTCAAGCAAAGTGGCAGCCTAAAGAATAAGAAAAATCTTTATCAATTATACATCTCATAAAGGGTTAGTTTCTAGAATATGTAAACAATGAAAGGAACTGACCGCCAAAAAACAAATAACCTTATTTTAAAATGGAGTATAGAACTAAGAAGAGAGTTCTCAAAATACAAAACACAAATAGCTAAAACTTCCTTCTTAGGCATCAGGGAAAGAAACATTTAAAGTACTTTGAGATTTTATTTTACCCAAGTCAGAATGTCCAAGATCAATAAAAACAAGTGGCAGTACATTCTGATCAGGTTCTGGCAGAAAGCATACACTTATTTGTTGCTGATGGGCATACAAACTTGTGCAATCTCTGTGGAAATCAGTGTGGAGGTGGCTTTTTAAATGTTTAGAAAAGAGGGGAAGTATTTTATGGTCCTCTCAGGTCATGTCAGAGAGTCCAACCTGAAGAGCTAAATAAACATGAAATTTCAGAAGTTTTGCAAATCAGACAGATATTCTGGGACACTTTGTCTAGTGTCCTTAATCACTCTGTGTGACTGGGGAGATAGTCTAAGATGCAAGTTCTGATATCTAAGTAACTGACTAAGATTGCCACATTGAGAGACTCAGTAAACCTCTAACTCAGTGACAAATGAGATGCCAGTTCTCCTGCCTATAAAAATAAAGTGCTCAGGAGAGCTGGTGGCCCAGACATGACCCTGTGGCATGAGAGTCTGCTAGGATACACAGCAGGAAAGTGAGAGGTCCAAGGGTTGGCCAAGGAGGCCAGCAGGGTTCAGTCTGTCTGGGCTGTCTCATCATGTAGCAAAGGTCCTACAGAGAAGAAAGGACATGAAAGCTGTACCCAGAAGCTCAGGGCCAAGGCATTCCCTGAGTTCATCACCCAAAACCTAAGAGAGTCCAAAAAACCAAGTGTTTATTCCCAGGTGAGGAAATAGAGAGGAATACAACCCTATTACCTGGCAGAAGGCATTGTGTATGTCCACAAGGGCTGCCATGACAAATCTCCACAGGCTGGGTGGCTTTAACAATAGAAGCATTTCCTCATGATCCCAAAGGTGAGCTGTTCAAGATCCTGGTTTCAGTAGAGGTGGAGACTAATCTTCACTTCCTGCTTGACTGGACTTAGAAGTCCTGAGAAGACACCATTCTATACATATCTGTGAGGGAGTTTCCAGAGAAGTTTAACTGAGGGAAAAAGTTCCACCCTACGTATGAGCCAGGTGTCCAGACTGAATAAAAGTGGGGGAGAAACAGGAGAGCCTGGTGATCATTAGCATCATGGTCATCTCTCTCCTTGTTGATTGTGGATGCTGTGTAAGCCGCCTCACAGTACCTTCCCTATCAAGGTAGACAGTTCCCTCAAGTCCTAATCCAAAGAAAACCCTTTCCCCCTTAAATTGCTTTTGAAAAGTACTTGATCACAGCACCAAGAAAAGCAGCTAAAACAGCAGGACTAGTGTCTTCCAAACCACTCTCCTTGGTTCACAGCACACTGCCTTTTTCCTGTCTACACATGGTCTTTTCTAGGCATGTGTCTGTATCCAAATGTCCTCTCCTTGTAAGAATACAAATCATATTGGCATAGATCCCATTCAAATGACCTCATTTTTACTTCATAGCCTCCTTAAAGACTGTAACTCCAAATGTAGTTTTATTTAGAGGAATTTGGGGTTAAGATTTCAATATATGAATTTGGGGTACACAATTCTGCCTTTAATGTCTCCTCAGCCCCTCCTCCTTCCTTGGTCCTCTCCCATGTCTGCAGCTGCTAGAAGACCCAGAGTTCTTGTCTGTTCTCATTATCATCACAGATCAACCCAAACAGAAGTAGGCTATTCTTACACACACCATCTTCCACTTGGTTCAAAGCCCATAGCCATCACTCCCTCCAGCCCTTCTCATCAGATTTCCTCACCCCTAGGAATAGGACCCCCAGCTCCAAGCTCACCCTACCCTCCCCCTTCCTACCCTAGTGATGTGTTCCTCCCTCCCCCACCCCTGCTCAGCTCATCTCAGGATTACCACATTTAGGAAACCAAAATGACCTATTTAGGCCGTGACCCACTTACAACAGAAATGCCAGTCACACTGTCCAGAAGGGGGGAAACAGATGACCGTAGATGCAGTTGACGGCAGATCAAAGAGGATGTGAGAGAAGCCTTCAGTGGCGCACCTACCACAGATGCTACTGCAAAGCATCCTGAAAGAGGGCTCCTAAAGAAATATGAGCAATTCCCAGGAAGCTCTCCCCTGCCCACCACAGTCCTGCTGTGGCATATGAGTACTGGAGCGGGGCGGGGGGGGGGGGGCACTTGCCAGCCTTGTAAATGGTGTGAAAATGAATAAAATGGGTTTCATTTACCTTCTTTGGTTTGGAGATGGGATGAGTATCTCTAGGCATTTGGAGCAAATAATCTCTCAAGAACCCAACAGTTCATTACACAGAGGTGGAAACTGAGACATCAAGAGGAATCCTTTGGTGGGGAACCTTGGAGGATGGGAGGGCAAGGGAATGGGGGATGGATATGTAAATATGAGTAGTAATTAAAGAATTAAAAAAAGAAATAAAAAGGTACCTATAAAGAAAAATAAAAAGAGGAATCCTTGTTTGCCAGCCTTCCCTACCTTGCTCAGACCAAGCAAGGGCAGGATTTGTCTGGAGGCTTCAGAATCAGTCTTCTGTGGTAGATGTCCATTTGGGGCAAATACCTGACTCACAAGACTATCTTTCTTCTTCTTGGTCAATTTTCCAAGGATGCCTGTGTCCCCTAAGTCACTAGCACCTGAGCCAATTCCAGGCAAGTTAGGCAAACTCCTCCATTTGGGAGCTTAACTCTTCAGAAGATAAATGACAAAGGCCAGATGTCTAGGATCCTTCATGACTCCTGATATAGGACAGGTGCAAACTCTTTCAGGGCCTGTTTCTTCCAATAACTGTAGTAACCATGCTATAACCCTTCCTAAGATTTACCCACTTGACTTGTATTTAACTGGGTCAGCTTCTATTCATTGCAATCACAGAGCCATGAATGGTTCAAGTTTGTTGTTTTCCTATTTTGGTCCCATGAGGTTTAATAGGTGGTAGATAGTCAATAGCTGTGTTTTAAATGGATAAATGTCTAACATGGGCCCCCACCCATCCACCTTCCATGAGATATGATAAAGTACTCTGTAGTGGACAAACTTCTCCTGAAACTGCATTATATGGAGAAGCAGGTTTTCCCCGAGGAAGACACTCTACAACTGCCTGGCAGAAAAACACTGTGGTGCCAGGTGCAAAGAGGGCAGAGCTGGAAGTACCAGGTACTGATCTCTACATCCTCACTGAGGCCAAGAGCACTTCCTGGGAGTGATGGGCCCCTCTCTGGCTGACTGGGGTCTGCAGCTCTCCACATTCTGATATACTCATCAGCATGCTGGGACACTCACAGCTGAGCCAGATGTGTCTTTAAACTTCTTCTCTTTTTTCTTTCAAATGTAACTCTGATGTGAACCCTCTGCTCAGATGGGTATAATCCTCGGACATGTAGAAGCCATTTTGCAAAATGGGGAGGGAGAGAAATGCAAAGCAGATATAATGACTCCAGGGACATCTGGAGAACTGAGATCCAGGCTCGAGTTTGGCTGTAATACCACCACCACCACCGCCACCGCCGCCTCCACAACCACCACCCTTTTTCTTTCTCCTTCTTTTCTTTTTTCTTTCTTTCTCTCCCTCCTTCCTTTCTTCCTTCCTTTCCTTTCTTTTTCTTTGAACTTGTTTTCTTCACAACTGAAAGATTTCCAATACAATACACCCTGCTCCCATGCCCATTTTAGGTCATCAACTCACACTCAGCCAAATTTATGAACACTCTTGGTTCTGTGATCAGAAGGGTGGGCAGTGGTCACCACAGGAACACATTGGTGGGCAGCACAGGATACTCAACTGTCCTGAGCTAATGATCCAGGCTCCCCCTTCAGACCCTACACTGCTGAGCTATGGATAGAACCCAGCACTCAGTCTGGTCAGGTTATCTATCCCCAGAAACCATCCTGTGGAAGAAAGTGAAAGAAAAGGTGAAGGTCACGGAAAGAGAAAGCCACAGCCCACAGAGACCATGAGCAGTAAATGTGGCAGAGCCCATAGACAAGGCCAAAGGATATGCAGACCAGTGTGATCCCAAGTTGCTTCTGAGATAGGGACTCCTGGGAGGCCCAGAAGCCCACTGCTCTTTCACACCCAGAGAGCCTGATGCAGCCTCCACATAGTCCTGGAGAGCCCAAAAGCAGCCCCCAGCAAGGCAACACTCTGGCTTAATTGCTTAGCAGTTTGTCTTCAGTGTTCTTCCATGTTGTGACACGCACCAGAATCTCCTTCTCTTTCATATTCTATTGTTCATAGACATCTAATTTATTCACACACGTATCCATAAACACTCGGGTTATGTCTACATTTGGGTACTGTGGAAAGTGCCGTGAATGTGAGTGAACAAGTATCTGCTCAGTGTCCCTGCTCTCAGTTCCTCCTGGGTATACAAGCCAGGTTAGGGTTGCTGGAGCATATGGTAATTCTGTTCCCTAATTATGATAAATCATCACAGTTCCCGTTGTGGCTATACCATTTTGCATTCCCAATAACAGTGAACAGGGTTCAATGTCTACTCATCTACCAGCTGATATTTTTTGGGGGGAGCGTTCTTCATTCATAGCTATCTCAATGGATGAGCTTTAAAGAAAAATATCCAGTGGTGAGGTCTGGAAACTACTAGAATAGAATCTGCCATCTTCCCAAGATGCCTTGTGCTCCTCTCACCCCATCCAAACTCACCAGCAGATGCAGACTGGGAGATCTCTCCCTCTGGTCACCAACCCTCCATACCTGGCTACATCACAATGGATCTGCAGCTCCATATCAGCTAGGCTTTGCATCTAGCCTGCTTGCCTCATACTTTTGAGACTCTGACTAGCAGCCTGCCAGGCTACATACCATCAGGAAGCTACAGTTTAAGCTTAAGTCCTGAGGCCTCTCTGATTTGGGATTCCCAAAAGGGAGAATGTTGTCACTGCAGAGCCAAGTTTCAGAATGAGGAGGCTTCGGATATTCTGGGTCACCTCTCTTCCTGGCCAGATGGCCCCAGGCCTAACACCTGGCCACCTCAAGAGCCATTGCAGCACTAAGACAGTTAAGTCCAGAAGTCTCATTCTCAAAACTACAGCATGGCTGCTCATCATCTATACCACTTTAGGATTTATAGGAGGCTGAAGACTGATCACATCTAAGGAGTTCACAGCAAAAGCCTGCAAATACCTACTTTACATGGAATATTAGTGAATTTTGTATAGCTGTGGCCAAATAATGGATGAGTGTCTCAAAGTGAGTACATTTGTGTTTATTTCACAAATTCAAAGGGTTTCATTATCATAGATGGATCCAGTGTTTCTGATTTACAAGGAGGCAGAACATCATGGAGTAACAGGGCATTCTCCTCCTGGCAGAGAGGAAGGAGAGAGGGGCGAGGATACAGGAAAGTCAGAGCAAGGTACCATTAGCATCTCTTTAGAGAACCAAGGAGGAAACTAACCCAGAGGTAGGAATAGTCATTTACCTGGGGCCATATTATTATAAGTGGCAGAGCTAAGACATCAGTACACAGAGCTTGGCTCTAGATCTAAAACCCTTTGCCTTTAGCACCATGCAAGGCTGAAGCAGGTACCCTGGTTGTAGATGAGGATGTCTGAAATCTAGCCTGCTAGTAGAAAACCCAGATCTCCTCCTAAATCACTGGCTCCTTCTACATTGCACCTGACTGTATAACCCACAAAACACACTCAGGCAAAGAGACGAGAGCGGAAGGTCAGACTGTCCCCCTTCCTCCTGGAACTCAACTCTCAATGTGCCCTCTTGCCTCTGCCTTCTTAACTCCTTTTACCTACAAAGAGAGCAAAATAAATTAACCACATCAGTGTCTTTTCTCCCCCTATACCCAACCTCACCAGCTCTGTGTTTGGTTTGTCAACATCTACTGCCAGCCATCCAAAAACAGTGTTTGGAAAGCTGGGCACAGTCGTCTCAGTGGATGTCTACATCCCAATTCCTCCACACACGTTTGACTTTTCAGAGGAGGAAATAAGCCTTTATGGGTGTTGTACATTTATGAGTTTAAATAAAAACAACTACATCTCTATTGACTGTAGTTATTATGCTCAGTTTTGTGAAATGTAAGTGCCACAAATAAAAATAGATTGGCTGGAGTCGGTGTACATCAGCTCCAATAATGACATCGCCAGTGCCATCATGTGTATGCTTCAGTTAATGTTCCCTGGGCTTGCAGGAAAGGAAATGGAATGCTTCATGGAGCATTTTCTATGAGTTCCAGGTAGATGTGAATATTTATTAGTATCATGAAATTCTTCTGGCAGGCAAAGCCTGGACTTCACAGGAAAAGACCAGAATGCCATTGCTTTCAGATCACACAGAAAGTTCACCCCAAGCCATGGGGTAGATATGCAGAACCTGCCATCCATGACACCTGGGCCAAGAATGAATAGTTATGACACAGGCCCCTGACTTACAATGGTTCAGTTAATGACGTTCTGGTTTTACAATGAAGTGAAAGCAATATGTATTCAGTAGAAACCATATTTAGAATTTTCAGTTTTTATCTTTTTATGCCAATATGTGATCATACGCTCTCATTGTTGATGGCTGAGTGGAAGGAGTGTGCCTGAGTTTTTGCATGTAGATAGGTATAGGGTGCACATAGGGACCAGAGGCTGATGTCAGGTATCTCTCTCAATTGCTCTCCAATCTATTTATGAGACAGGGTCTCTTGCTGATTCAGCTAATCTAACCAGCCAGCCTACCCTGGATATCCCCTATCTCTGCTTTCTGGATTACACCTAGCTGGCCTTCAGGTGTGTCCTTGGGATCTGAACCCTGGTCCTCACACTTTCACAGCAAGTACTTTATCCACTTATCCAGCTCCCCTGCACAATATGTATGTAGTAACACACTTTCAGTGAAGAATAGCAAACCAGAGCATCCGGTCGGCTCTGCAATTTGGAGAGAAAGCAACTGGTACTCCAAGGTATACTATGTGGCTGAGCTGTGGTACTCGGTAGTTCACACAGATGCAGCACAGTTTGGGGTATGATAAAGTCAGCTTAACCCCGCCATGAGTCCAGGCATCTGTTCTTACTAAGGTAGGTCTTCTGAATGCAGTGTGGCTAATGGCAGGAAGAATCTCTCTGTGTTCTGATCCTCTCTGATGTCTTAGCTAGATTAAGCAGATGGCCCTTAGCACTGGAACACCTGTATTCAAATCACAGCCCCATCTTTAGTGATCAGGCATTGTGGAACATCAAGCGTGCAGAAGTGTTTGTTCAAACTCTAAAGTTATAACATAAACCTTGGGACCCCCTGAAGTCAGACATTCCTTCTAGAACCTCACGTTTTCCATCTCATAAATGTGACGGAGATAATGGGACCTCTTTTTTGGAGTTGCTGTGGCAGTAAATTTTAAAACTTTACATAATGTGCTTAGCCGTGGGTCTGACATTTGGTGAGTCTTGGTGTGAGCTGACACCAGCATCACTGTGCCAGACACCTATGTGACGCTTCCATTTAGTCTCCTCTCGTTCCAGCCACTGCTGCAGCAACAAGTGCATCGTGCCCACTGCCAGGTTGACACAGGGGCAACCTGAGAGCCCAATAACTTTAGATCTATGTGAGGGCCTCTTACCTCCTACACATGTTGTTCACACAAAGAAGGACACCTTTTACTCACTTATAGCTATATATGCAATGAAATCATAGTAATTGTCACACAGTGGGGAGGATCTTCAACCGCTGTGCTATGGCAGAATTTCATTCTTCACAAAGATGTGATGATGTTCTATCCCAAGACTATTTAGTCCATTCTCTGTTGACCAAATACCACAGACTGGTTAGCTTGCAAAAAAATGCAGGTTTATGTGAGCTACAATTCCAAACCTAGGAATTCCAACAGCATGATGCCAGCCAGTGGTGAGAGCTTTCTTACTACATTTCACAGTAGAGGGCAGCTAGTGAAGACAGCCTATGTAAGAGAGACAAACTGCTTTTTACAAAAAACTCTTTGAACATAATCTATGTAGTTTCTCATTTCTGTGGCAGAATACCTGGCAAGAGCAATGGTTTGGGTTTATTCTGGCTTCTAGTTTGAAAGTCCATTATGTCGGGGAGGACACGGCAGCAGGAGCTTGCAGCAACTTGTCATATTGGCCTCTGAAGTCAGGAAGCACAAATCAATGAACACTGGCAATCAGCTTAATTTCTCTTTTTATTCAGCCCAGGATCCCAGACCATTGACTTGTGCAGTTCACACTAAAAGTGTGTCTTCTCTCCTCAGTTACACCATCTAGAGACTCCTTTGAAGAGATGCCCAGAGTCTGGCATCTCTCAAGCGGACAATCAATAGTAATTAATACAAACCATTGGTTTATTAACCTATTAATGAATGGGTTATTCATGTCATTCATGAAGGAAGCCCCTTGTGAGCCTATCCCTTTCCAAAGGTCCCATTTCTCAAATACTATTAACACATAGCTTTGGAAATGAAGTTTCTTACACGTGAAATTTGGGGAACACATTTAAACCATAGCTCCTTTCTGTGGGATTTTATATGGATGTAGAGCCTCTGCAAGTATCTGAGCAGAATGGTGTCACACCTGAGTAAAGTCATTCCTAAAGCCAGTCTCTAGTAGCCTTTTAAGGAGGACCATTTGAAGACATACAGAAGGAAGACTCGGCTATGTAAAGACGGCAATGCCTCTACAAGGCAAAGATGGCAAGGGCTACTAACAACCCCCAGACTCAACAAGGAAGGACTCTTCCTGAGAGTCCTTAGAGGGGACATGGCCCTGTCAACTGCTTGATTCAAGGCTTCCGGTCTCCAGGACTGTGAGAGGATAACTTCCATTGCGTAAGCCACCGATTGGGATCACTCTCTTTAGCAGGAATACGTATAGGGACAGGAGTGTGTGGCCACATGCTTCCCCCATACATTCCCTGAACAGGTTACACTGACACACACTTCATACAGCTCTTTGAATGTCTCATGGGGTCTGTTACCCAATTACCAAAGCTGAAACCAACTCAGTAACACATCTTTGCATTAATTCTTAGTCCTCCCTTCCTTACTCTTCCCTCCTCCTGCTCTGTGGAAAGAGGCCTCAGATCATCCCCCCTTTTCTCTGTTGTGACTAAAAAACATAGAATGTCTTGGCTCTTCTGTGACCTAACCAGCTCATGTTTTCCCAGTAGCCTCTTAAACATTCCCAGGTACCTATGTAGGTGTTTCGGTCATTGCCTAGCAAAGACCAGAACCAAATTTCGATGCAGTTTCTGTTACCTAACCCCCTCACTATAGCCACACATAAGTAAAACCACCCTTTATCCCCATCAGAACCTGTAAGAAAGTTCCCCTATACATGCTTTGGGCTTTCCATGTCCCTTTCTTTAGAATCCCAGTTAGTCCCATCCCAAGACAATTGGAGGAATTCCCTTCAGAAAATTCACTTGCCACCACTTTGAGGATAACTCTAGTCATAGGTTCAGTCAGACCAGATACCAGATACCTGACACCTAGTTGATATTCCATAGATATTTACCCAGTGAATAAAGGAAAATATCAAAGAAAACTCAATCCTGCCCTCAAGATGTTTTTAAACAGGCAAAATAAAACAAACATAATACAAGAAAACAAAACATAGGCACATTTGGAGGCTAAAGAACTAAAAATTCCCAGTATCCAGGCTCAGAATGCATACGGCTGAAATAGCCAGCTAGTCAAGTCTCAGTGGCTTTGACCCTTCCCTCCCTCTACCCACATATGAGGTAGGGTTCTCAATAGTAAGCCACAAAATCCATTCTGGTGTCTTAAGAAATGAGGGCATTCTTATTAAAGATACCAGGGGGCTTATAGACCTCCTAAGAGACATAGTCTCAGGACAGCACTCAATCACATCATGTGGGCTTCTAGGAGGAGTGCTTATCCAGCCACCAATCAGCCTCAAGTCCTTTGATAATTGACATGAATCTATTTTCAACAATGGAACCTTCATGACATAAAGACCTCTTATAGGCCCCCTCCTACCAACACTGCCACATCAGATCATACAACTTCCTGGGGACAGACATGACTAAAGTCCCCAAGCCTAACTATTCCAGCCTAAGATCACTGATGTTCCAAGTCTGGTTGGTGGACAAGTGGTGTCAGAATTTCCCAGAGCTTGCTAGAATTGCAGAATCTAGGTTCTACCCAAAGAAGCTGAGTCAATCTCCTAGTTTAGTCATGTTAAAGCTAAAGGATTTCCAGTGCGGTGTTCTCTCCTCTGTCCTAAGGGTGCTCAAGTACAGATAGTCACTAGACTGCCCTAGAGAAGGTTGTAAAAGTAGCTTCCCAGATGTCACTCCTCATAAAAACATCTAACAGGCCTGGGGTGTTGTGGTAGGGCCCAGGCATCTTTATTTGCATTTTTAGGTTTGTTGACAGGTTTTGTGTTTAGCTGGGGTTGGAAGCTGCCATCCTACCATGTGCAATTCTGGTCTTTCAGTAACCACCCTTACCCACATGGCAGCTCTTCAGTCTTAAGAATTCCAAGAAGCTGGACTCCAGAGAGCATGGCAAGTCACTAGAGAAACCTGCTAACTCTGCAGATTCCAGTCCCTCCCCAGAGTCAGCAGATCTGAACAGAGCTCCCTGAAGACCTTAGTAAGCCACAGTGGGGAGACTGGTGTTCAGCTCTTTTTCTCCTGTTTTATTCAGTCTGGGACCCCCAACCCATAAAATGATGCCAACCACATTCATGGAGAGTCCTCCCATCATTGTTAAACTTTTCTGGAAACACCCTCATAGACACACATAGGGGAATGTTTCCAAAGTGATTCTAAACCCAGTTAGCAATTAAAAAGAAGCTAACAATTAAAATTAACCATCACAGGCAGTGTCCCAAGGACACCAGAGCCCGGCACCTCCCTGCCCTTACACAGATCTAGCCAATGGCCCCATGCCTGGCTTCTGCAGTCACTCTAACTCCAAGACTTTGGGGATTTGCAGGTTGCAGGATTTGGGAGCTGATGCTCCCCTTACACATGGCTAGAGCTGGATCTCAGTAGTGATAGACAAGCATCATTGACAAGGATGGCTGGGCAGCTGCAGAGAACATGAAAAATGTACTAGCTCCCACTCCCAACCCATCTTTACTGGCAGAACAGTTGCCACCCCCTGAAGCTAGCAAAAACAAGGACAATGTGTGGCCATTTCTCCTACTCACTGTCATTGCTACCAAACTGAACACGTAAGCCTGATACTCAGAGAGCAATGGAAGCTACAGCTGCCTGCCCTGGACCCATCATGGCCCTCCTTATTCATCACCACCTTTCAGTGCTTATTAGGCTGTGGTAGAATCACCCTCTTGTTACAGCACCATCATTGTTGCTTTGTGGGCGTATCATTATTGTCCAGGAAAGACACAGGATATATTACAGAAAAATGCATAGAAAATGCCTTGCCAGAATGAGCATGGGTTGTCCCCAGATAGAAGAACCACACCTGATACTGGTATTATTTCTATCTATACTTTATTTTCCTTGTGCAGATGGTACTTTTAGCTATGTAAAGCTAATTAGCATGTTGGGTTCTGGGTCCTCTTTGTAAGTTGAAAGTGAGACTCTCCACTTATATCATTCATAAAGACAAACCTCCTGTGTTATCATTTACCTAGTATCTGGGTTATCCTCAGGCTGAAACAAAACCTCATTAAAAGGTACTAGAACTGGAGAACCATGTAGAAAATTAGAGGATCTGAGAACCATAAAGGCAAATGGACTGAGGTAGAGTCAGAAATCTATATGTGATGAACTAGATGCACTTAAATATTATTCTTCCCTTTGGTTTCTATTAATGCACTGATTTGACTTGAATTTCTGTATATTTTGCCTTCACTACACAACCAAAGAAAGAGTTTGTTTGGCCTGGGTCCAATCTTTAAGAGAAGACTAAGCTCCTCTCTGAGTCCCAGTTTCAATGGTTGTCATTTTTGGGGCTCAAGGATCCATCTCAAAAAGACAGTTGACAGGGAGCTTTCAAGTGAACCCATGTCGTGTGTTCCTCACCCCCCTCCATGCTGCAGAACGTTTGCATGCTGAAATGTTTGCTTTAGCTATAACAGAAGTATTGAACTTCGGTAGTTTTTAACAAGTTCATGACTTAGGCATATGCACGCGTGCGCGCGCGCGCACGCACGCACACACACACACACACACACACACACACACACACACACACACACAAGAAGCTCATGCTGACCACCATCTCTTTTGAGGATACCTCATCATCAAAACCAGGGCTCCTTAGTTACGAGCTTCCAGAGGCACACTCCATACAGCTGCCTCTATGCATGTCACCCTTTCAAGTGTCATAATGAGTCACAATCTACAATCTCTGGCCACAAACAGCCTATCATCTGTTTGGTGAATAAAGTTTTATTTGGACATAGTCATGTCTTTCTTCTCATTAATTGTCTAGGGGGTCTTTTCATTAAACAACAGAGCTAGGGAGTTGTAACAGACTGAATGTTCCAAAGCCAAAAATAAAATCTGGCCCAGTCCTGCCCTGGACCAAGAAATGTGAATGGCAGTCATTGAAGTTGTACAATAAGCATTTCTGAAAGGAGAATGTAGGCGGGACTACTCCAGGGGACACTCTTAGTGCATCTGCCTCTACATTCAGTTCTCCACCCCCCCCCACAATGCTACCAAAAGGTGTTTGCAGAGAACTTCCAGATGTGGAGTGTGAAGTCAGGTGTACTTGAGGATCTAAAAGCAGGTCTCTCTGGTTATCTCTCTCCCTTGTAAAATAGTACTAGTTACAGAATCTCTTGAACAGGAATGTCATTAGAATCAAATAGGGAAACATAAATCATGTGTTTGTCACCATGCCTGCCCCACAGTGTGCCTTCAACAAAGGCTGGCCTCTGTGTCTGCGACCACATCACCCTCAGCCCCTGTTGCCTGGGTCTAGCGAAGGGACCATCCTCCTGCTACTCTGATGGGCATGAGAATGATGGGCAAACCATAGAAGGGCTTTGCTGATGACCCAGAACCTGCAAACCAAGACAATATGGAGCTTCCTTCAGCAGTCATAAAATTTGATTTTCTGTAATATTTCAGTGAGATTTTTTTTCTCATTGATATCATTCAGTCCTCAAATAGGACAGCACCCATGCACAAAATTTAGAAACTTAGGTCCTCCCAATTCTTCACACAATATTAATCAAAAGAAATGAATGGACAAAGAGACATACAACACTTGCTATTCCCTGATATCTTTCAAATCATTGGATTAAACCCTAACTTTGTTTGATCATTTGATTTTTAATTGAGCACCTATGGTGAGAATGAAAGTGCTGCACTATAAGTCACAAATGTTCCCACTCTATACACCTTAGTGGAGCTGCTAAAGCAGATAACCCTACATGAGAGGCCGGAGACTAAGCAAATGGGACCGCAGACACTGCTCAGGTGACCTCTAATCAGACACGCTAATAATGTCTCCTTCCATGAAATCCTTTGCACAGTTAACTGCTTTCTGCAAATCTTCCCCATTCTTTAATACTGTCTAAATAATTTTGTCAATTAGCTGCTAATGCATTTTTAACACCTACTAATCTTCATTAAAAAAAAACAAGTTGTGGGCTAATTTGGGGATTTTCTGTCATCCCAGCTAAGGAACAGAACTCCGTGATGCCATAGATTAGGCCTGAGAATTTGGCTAGGAATGTCATCCCTGGTTTAATAATAGCTCTTGAGTGGGGGAGGGAGGGGAGTCACAAACAACTGCACCTAAAATTTGTTACTGATTTGGGGGTAAAATGTGACTTGATATACACTAAAATGATTTAAATGTATGGGCTAGGGTGGAGATGGATCTTAGAGGAAAAAAAATAAGAAAAATCACAGTAGTCACCGGTTATGGGGTGGAGCGCCTCCCTGTCCTAACGACTGTGTCAGTTCTCTCAACGGCCTCTAAGGACTGAGAGAAATTATTATTCTACAAATGGGGAGGCTCTAACCCAGAGATCTCCAACACATAGAATAGCTACACCTCAAAGTTGCAAGCCTGGAGCATCAGAGGTCCTCAGCCTCCTTTCTCTCACCATGCCAAGAATGAAGACCCAGAATCCCACCAGAGAGGTCAGCCAGAAACCAAGACCCTAAAGTGAAACAGATGTAGGAGGGTGGAGAGGCCTTCCTCCATGGAGGTCATGGAGCCAGCAGGGTTGTTAGCCTGGGAGAACAGATGCCTGAGTAGTCTTCCTCCTAGGCACTCCAAAGTCTCTATGTCCCATTTTATGAATTAAACATGTTCATTTTATGAAGATACGCTCCACAGTTATTACTGGAACTGGGATAGAAACAGATTGAAGAGCAGACAATGAGGTAAGTAGTCATTTTTCTCTCTCCTATAGATCAAGATGGCAGGCATTAGCCCTTCACAAACCTATCTCCGGTGTGGCCTCTGCCACTGCTGTCACCTCCCCTGAAGACCCTCCTGTCTCCCTCTGTAGGACCCCTGCTGGTCACTGAGCTTCATCCAAGATGACATAACCCACCCTCCTCAGGAACCAGGAGAGATGAACCTAGAAATTAGCTTCAGTTGGTCCCCTAGTTACAGATAACAAGTGGGAATTCAACCAGTCCAGATACAAACTTGCAAAGAAGGGATGGTTCCCAGGCCAGCCAGTGCCTCCAGTTTTTCATTGCAGAAGCCCAAAATCACTGTCACAAGATGGGCAGCTCCATGGCAGGCAGGACATGGCTCGTGCTTGAAAAGAAGCTTAGTATTGCCCCCTGAGTGGCTGATACAGAGCACCTGAGCCTTACCCTGCCCTCTGGTTCTGCTCTCCAAAGTCCTGATAACTCAGAGAAAGGGAGGGAGTGAGAAGTGCCTACTGGCTCCTAAAAGCCCATCATTGGGCATACTCATCTTTGTTTCCCAGATAAAGAAGAAACTATCTATCCAATATCCAAGTCACAGCACTTAGGTCTTCCCAACTGCCAGGCCTCTTCAGAGCACCTACTGCATGCCTGCTTTGTGCCAAGTCCAAAGGGCTGTGGAAATACACAAACAAGTCACTGAGAAATGTCAGTCTCCAGTTATAGCGCCTGCTCCCACCTATCCATTTGGAATCCCCTGAACAGGGCTGTTTTGAAGGAGTCCTGGCCTGCATTCCACCACATTCTATTTCTGTAGGTGTAAGGAGAGACCCAGGAAGTTTGTGCCTTTTAATGACCCCCCCATCATGGTTGATGTGGCTATGTCACAGGGTGGCAATTTCTTTTCCTTTCTTAATTTTTAAACATGTTTTTAAGTAATGGGATTGCATGAGTGACATTTACCTGGCGTAAGGAAGTATCCATAGATATCAAAATGAAGCTTTCCTAACTTTTATGGTTTAATTTTATCTACATAAATGTATGTATCTGTGTGAGTCTATGCCACATGTGTATGGGTGTTCACAGAGACCAAGAGAGGGCTTCAGAACCCCTGGAGCTGGGCTATACACAGTTGTGAGCCACCCCACCAGAGGCCACGCCTGGGTCCCTTGAAAACACAGTAGAGCCACCTCTCTAACCCCAGGGTTTTCCTAATTGTCTTAGTTTTCCTTTCTGTTGCTGTGATGAAACACCATGACCAAAAGCAACTTGGAGAGGAAAGGGTTTATTCCATCCTACAGTTTGTAACACATCATCCAAGGAAGTTGAACAAAAACAGAAGCAGAGGCCATAGAGGAATATCGCTTACCAGTTTGCTCTCTGTAGCTTACTCAGCCTACTTTTCCACAGCACCCAGGACCGTACCACCACCCCAGGGGTGAGGTGGCATTGCCCACAGTGAGCTGTGCCTTCCCACATCAAGCATCAGTCAAGAGAATACACCACACGCTTGCCCACAGGCCAATCTGGTGGCACATTTTCTCGATTGAAGTCCCCTCTTCGTAAATGACTTTAATTGTGTCAGGTTGACCTCGAACTAGCCAGCACAGCAAGTAAAAGGCTCTCCTGGTGACTCTGAAAGTGCAGTCAGGTTTGGGAACTGGCCATTAGCCAGAGATAACTCCCTCTGGTATTTCTCTGGAACTGATATCCGCTTTAAGAAGGATGGCGAGAGAGCAGGAGGGGGGCATCTGACAAGCTTGTTCTCATGGAAATGGTACAGACTTACCACTAGTCTTCTCTTGCCAGGAGCTGCCCTCTTGGCATAGACTACTGTTTACCTCAGAAGGCTAGATCCCAAATGGTGAAATACAGACAACAATGAAGCTGTTCTGAGGCAGAAGAATCACCCTGACCTCTTCAAACAACACAGCAGCTGTAGGGGGGAGGCGTCAGTACATCAGCACATAAATGAATTTTGTGAGGCCTTGGAAGGGTGAGCAAAGGAGGGCCCCAAGGCCTCATCACTGATACGGGATGCAGTTATGCTTCAGCTTTACCCAGTCACAGGCAGAAAGCCTGGTGATTTATCAGCCACATGGAAGCTGGGCTGTCTGAGTTAGGAGTCAGCTCAGAGCTGCCTGACTTACAATACTGCCTCATTTTTGCCTCCTTGACCTAAGCCTGTGCCCTGTGATGGGAGACCCATCTAGCCTGTCCCCTGTTTTCTAGCACAGTCTCTGGCTTTGCACATGGGTTTTCTTCTGCTATGCACAGTGCTCATGCCTGTATTCCCAATTCTTTGAAAGCTGAGACAGGAATATTCTCCAATCAACAAGCCAAGCCCAGTGATCCCTATCAGGCAGACATCAGAGTTGTAGGGACAGGCCCTACCACACACACACACACACACACACACACACACACACACACACACACACACTTGGAGTGCTGAGGGTTTTTGTGGTCAAATGTTTCTGTAACTTGGTCAATGAGCATCCAGTCTATTAGTGGGTTGTGGTTGGGACCCAGAAATTGCAAAGACACAGCCAGCTACCTCTTATCTCAGGAAGCCTGTGTTCTGGCTTGGCAAAGAAAAACTACTATGACAAATGTGAAGACAGGCTAAGAGAAGAGGGGCAGGATGGGATAATCCTGAACCACATCCTTCAGTTAGCTCAGATCAGAGCACCTATATGGCATCATGTACCCAGTATTATTCTATGCATTTAGTATGCATTAACACACTCAATCATCAAAGAAAGTGCTATGGTTTAAATACATTCCTCAGAATTCATGTATTGGAAACCTGGTCCCCAGTGCAGCAGATGGAACCTCTGGAAGGTGACTGAGTCATAAGAATTCTACCTTATGAAGGAGTCCATCTTATGGGCTAATGGATTGTCATCAGAAACGCTTTGTTATAAAATCAAGCGTGCTCTAGCATGCTTTCCCTGTAGTGACATGCAATGGCCTCGATCATGTTATGACTCAGTAAGCTGTCCATCTTCAGATACAGACAAGATATCTATCTATACATGCCCTTGGACTTCACACATGCCATAACCATGAGCCAAATAAACTCTGTATTCTATTGTCACCCAGTCTCAGGTTGTTCAGATAGCAACAGAAAATGAACTAAGAAAACAACACTTGAAGGACCCATATTATACAAGGAACTGAGACTTGGTACATTTTCTTCAATAATTAAACCCTACCAACGTGATTCCAGAGCAATGGTATCTGCTAAAAGTACAACTAGCATCACAAGAGGTGGGGACCAATTCCATTTGCCAATTTCCATGGTGTAAATACCCCACCTCTGCCAATTCAAGCAATAGCTGTGACATCAAGATTCAGAGATGGGCAATGCCCCACCATCATATAGAATTTGTACTACGTAGATACAATGGTTCTAATATCAAGGACATGAGTAATAGTAAAATATAATAAATAATTAGAAATAGGCGAGTTGCATGTGTTTGTTTTTGTTTTTGTTTACCCATAAGTTGTAGAATTTAATTCTTAATGACTAATAGCTCCAATTCTTTTGGAAATTGCCTTTCACAAGCTTGGTAAGTCAAGACCATAACCAACTCAAAATTACTGCATTACACAAGACCATGAGATAGAAGGTGTCACTTCCACTTTAAAGCACTGAAAGAATTTTACTTGGAAGAATTATCTTAGCACACATAGAAGTCCAGATTCAAGATCATTGCAAGACGGTCATTTTAATAGATGTCTTATTTATGTTCTATTGCCATGGTAAAACAACATGATAGAAAAGTAACTTGGAGAGGAAAGGATTCAGTTCACTTATACTCCCAGGTAACACTCCATCTCTGAGGGAAGTCAAGACAGGAATTAAAACAGAGGACATGGAGGAACACTGCTTACTGGCTTACACTCATGGATTGCTCACTCCAGGACTACCTTCCCTGGGAGGTTCCACTCACAATGGTCTGGACATTCCCACATCAATCATTAATTAAGAAAATGTCCCACAGGCTTGCCTGCAAGCCAATCTTATGGTGATATTTCCTCAGTTGTGGTTTCCTCTTCTCAGGCAACTTTAGCTTATATCTAGTTAACAACAACAACAACATAACTAGCCAGAAAACCAGACAAAACTTTCTAAAGACGTCTATCATGAATCTGAGCCACCCACAACAATGGCAAGCATGCATGATAACTTTAAGGTTGCAGTAATGGAACTCATTCCCTGAAAGTAATCAATAGCTCTCTAGTTGTATTTGAGATATTCTCAGCAAGAAGAAAATTGTGTCTGGTACTGAAAACCTAGCCGACTACCCAGGGCTGGTAAAGTCATGGATCTTAGAGGAAAATCTACAACCTTCACTAAACGAGCATAATCCCAGCTCCATTCTAAATATTTGTCCTTATACCCACAAATAAATGAACTCCTCACCTCTCATCAAGAATGTGTATCTTTGCAACAGATGGAGATTGTTATTCTTTTGTTTAAAAAGAAGAAAAGAGAAATTGCTGAGACAGACATATTGACTATAAGTTTATTATAAGGGCCGGTAGAATGGATAGACTAAGAAGAGGAACAGGGTAATGGCTGACCGCCATGGCCAGTCGCCATAGAGAGACAGAGCGGGGAACAGAGAGACGGGGGGAGAGAGAGAGACAGAGAGACAGAGAGAGAGAGAAAGAGGAGTAAAGGGGCAGGAGCCTATCTTTTAAAGGGGTCCTCTGTACCTGCATACAGACTTCTTTCCCATGGAACCTTGGGCTGACCAGGGTATTGCCTGAGTGGATTCCACCAGGTAACAGGGGCAGGCCAGCATAATGCCTGAACCTTTCATTCCCACCTCTACTTATTATTAAAAAAAAAAAGGTGGGGTGTTTAGACATGGCAGGTTAAGGAATAAGGGCATCGAATTCTTAAGACTGCTTCCTGCTGACGTGGGGGCGTTGACCATCTTTGGGGGACCCGAGAAGGTTGGGGTGTTGCCACGTCCTGGGGAAGCTGGTTGTTTCATTGTAGTCCAGGCTGTATGGAACTCCCTGGCGCCTCTTAGACCTGGCAAGATGTTGACAGAGCAGAAGACAAGGTTGAGTTTAGAAAAAAATTTTTCTTAGGTCCTGTTATTTGAGGGGAAGATTGTAAGATGAGGGAGGGGTTCCCAAGGAGTCCCAAGATGAGTGAAGGGAATTTGGGACCAGGGAAAGGTTGAATATTACCTGGAGTGAATCTGACCTGTTTGGATCTGATTCGGCTCCCTGGAACTTACAAGAATCCGTAGAGTTTGTGGAAACATAAGTATTAGACATGTTAGAAGCATATTCATGTTAGAAGCAACTTGGCTGAAAGTATTACCATTTAAAAATAGATTTTCTTTGGACAATGAAAAGCATCTTAATCTTGACCTTGTAGTTATGATCATATAGTGGTATTGGTGAACTTTATTATGAACAGTAGCATGAGAAATAGAAGTCAGGAACATATTTTATTCTTTTTAGTGTCTCAACTCATTATCATCATTTAAGCCTTTATATCCTCAGGCCTTCGTAACTACATTTTCAGACTTTCATACATCTTAGACTTTCCTATCTTTACATAGATAAACCCTAAAATACCTGTTACTGGAATTTTGCTTTAAGTTAGCAAGACTATCAGTTGTCAAAAGCATCAGAGTTCTTGAGAAGGATAAGATTTTACCTGAATCAATGATTAAAGAATAACAGAGACTTGCCAGCAGGCTGCATGGACAGCCATCCCCAAGGTCCTCCATCCATAGTAGCGGGCTGCAGGACACCTGCCTTCTTGCTGATAACTTGTGACCTGTGGATTACAGACTTTGGGAAGACTCGCCTACCGTTGGCCCAAGCAACACCGGGAAAGTCGATTCCGTTGTCCTCTTGTCCATGGTCTGGAATACTTTGTACCAGTTGAGGTGAAGGGCAGGGTTGCTCAGTGACCAGCTTTGTCACTGACTCGAGATGAAGTTTCTTCAGTGCCCAGTCTTCTCGGAGGAAATGGGGTGGGGCCAGCAGCTGGCCTATCTCTCTGTTATAAAAAGCTTTTTAACAAAACATTTTAAATGCCATATTCTCTAGATCTCTGAGCATTTGAGGGCTGTCTGTTTAGGATCTTAGTAGTTAAGTTTGTCTTTAGTTAGAGAAAAATCCTTTTTTGTAATAAAAGCTGTACCTTTGTAAAATGGCTTATAGGATAGACTGAGTGGTATAAATATTTTGTTAGTTTGAAATAGACCTATATGATTGTAAACTTTTATCATCACTTAAAGATACATGAGTTAAATTTAAGTTGTATAGACTTAGCTTATATTTTAAGTATAGTTAAATTATACCTTTATGACCTTAAATGTTTACCATCATTTAAAGATATATAGCAATTTAGAAATATGAGACTTAGTATAGTTTAATTTAAATTGTATATAGAGCTAGATAAGTGTAAAGTTAAATTACAGGTACAAAGACAAGCAGGACTGGATAACAGTAAAGGAGAACCAGAATGTAATCTCTGATCCGTACATTGTAGCAAACAGACAGGAGATTTAAAGGGAGAGAGTAGATATAAACAGAGGGCCCTGGAAAGGCACAGTATTTAGTAAACAAGCCATGAACAACAGAGCCAGTGAAAGAAGAAATCACAGACAAAAAAAATAAAATAAAAAGCAAAAAGATCTGGCAGAAATCAAAAATCCGGCAGACAGGTTTGTTGGATAGGCCGCTGGAGCTGTGCATGCCTACAGGTAGGTCACATGACCAAAACGGCGGCAACTGTAAGCCGCTTTTGTCTGTTTACCTGCTTGTTGGATGAAACCAGAAAGGTTCCTCTATGCATTTCCCATGGGTGAGGCAAGTGGAAAATCGGCAAAAAGCTCCTCTACGGATGCACGTCTGCCCGTGGGAGTTGCCAGGGGCCTGGCCCGAAGGGGACACAGCTGTCCCGAAACCGAAAAAGGACCCAGCAGTCCGAACTGAAAAAAGCAAAAAAGCACCGCTCCTGGAGCGGGATCCCATGCCTGACCTTTAGGAAATGCACCCAACAAGTGAAAGAAATAAAAAGCAAGATGTCAGGTGGCAGTGCTTGCCCGTGGAAGTCACTGAACTGAGTGGGTAGGCCTAAGCTATGTCACGTGGTTATGACCAAGATGGCGGCCCCCAGGTTAGTACACGTGGGTCGATAGCGACTCCCGTAAGCATATTCTCAATTGCCAGAAAAGTTTCGAACCAGCAAACAAACAAAATGAAAACCAGCAAATAAACAAAAAACTCTTAGAGCGTCTCAAACAGACATTGCCAACCAAGAAGAAACAGTCAGAAATAGAACAATCAGAACAATGAGGGACATTCCCAGGTGAAAGAAAGTTCCCACTGGGAGGCAGAACTCCGCTCATTTACCTATTCGCTGCCAGTAACCAAAAGATCCCGTAAAAATGTATTTCCCGTGGGCAATGCCAAAAAATGCACAGATTGCCCTGTCTGAGAGCACCCGGCCCGAAACCGAAAAATGGACCCAGAGTGAACAGCGCTGGGTCTGCCCCATGGGAACGGTTTGGGTATCTTACCGGATTGTAGCGAATAGGCAGATCAGTGAGTTGAAGAGATCCTTAGTTGGAAAGTTGAGTTCCGGCATCTCAGGCTGCTGCAGGCAGGAGGGAGTACCAGGAAAAGTGGAGATGGAAGTGGGCTATAAGGTTGCCCTTGCCTAACAAGTGCCCGCCAGCAGGTCGCAGAAGGTATAAGGGCAGAGCCTTTCCAGGTCCGGGCGCCAAATGTTATTCTTCTGTTTAAAAAGAAGAAAAGAGAAATTGCTGAGACAGACATATTGACTATAAGTTTATTATAAGGGCCAGTAGAATGGATAGACTAAGAAGAGCAACAGGGTAATGGCTGACCGCCATGGCCGGTCGCCATAGAGAGACAGAGCGGGGAACAGAGAGACGGGGGGAGAGAGAGAGACAGAGAGACAGAGAGAGAGAGAAAGAGAGAAAGAGGAGTAAAGGGGCAGGAGCCTATCTTTTAAAGGGGTCCTCTGCACCTGCGTACAGACTTCTTTCCCATGGAACCTTGGGCTGACCAGGGTATTGCCTGAGTGGATTCCACCAGGTAACAGGGGCAGGCCAGCATAATGCCTGAACCTTTCAGAGATAATTACAGAAAACCACAACCAACCAAAATGCATAGTTATGGAGCCCAGTCCCGAAGGATACATCGATAGTACAACTCCCACATCTAAGACTCAGGGATCATTGTGGAAGAGGGAGTGAAATATTGTGGGATCCAGAGGAACAAGGAGTTCGATGTGAGATTGTGTCTCCTAGGAATGTCAGAAGATGCATCCACAAAGTTTCATCAACATGACTGCCAGAACTTGAACTAAACAAGAATACCAACAGACATGCTTACACGAATGGGGGATTGCTCACAAGGTTTCAATCCTACACAAAGAACTACAGGCAACTAGGAATGGTGATAGTGGGAGATACAGGCTCCTTGAGAAGAGCACACCAGTTGGTTATCCAATATAAAATGGCCAGCCAAGCAAGGAGGGATACACTGGAAGGGCATGAAGGGAAGTTTGGAGGTTAGGGTTAGAGTATTAGGGTGAGAGTTAGGATTTGGGTTTGGTTAGAGTTGTGGTTATGAAAAGAAAGGGTGAGATGCTGTTATAATCTCAAGGAATAAAAGAAAAATTACAAGCAAGGGGTATTATTATTGAATCACTCTATGTGCACTCTTTGATCATGTTGCATCCCTCTGTTGCCTTTACTTTATTAGCATATATTAATTTCCCTTTTCTTGCTCCCTCTCTTTTCTCTTCTTTCTGCCAAGACCCCCCTTCTCACTCCCTTTCCCTTCCTCCTGAAGACACCTGAGAATGTTCCCCATCTTGTTTCATACATCAGTTTCAGAACAAAGTGAGCCAATAAAGAAAGAAGCCAGTCTACTTTCATCAGGATTATATACACTACAGGAGCAAGAATTACTTCAGAAATCTTGTAGACTGGAAACAAGTAGAATTAAGATGCAAAGCAAAAATTCTCATTATGAATTGCCTAGAGTTCTGAAAGATTTCAGAAGACCAAATCAATGCAAAGAAAAAAAATCAATTGTATTTCCACTGACTTGTAGTAAACAATCTAAACATGGAATTTTAAGGCCTACTTATGATATCAAAAAATAAATTATTTAGGAATAAAAGAAGTACAAAACAAAATGCCCTAAAAAGATACTTAAAACAATTTAAATCAGTTAAAGAAGATCTAAAAGATGAGGAAGATGTCCCATGTTCATAAATAAGGACACTGAAAATTTATTAAGGCTGAAAACTCCCTAAATTGATCTACATGATCTACAAACTCAATATAAACTCTATCAAAATCCCAGCCGCTTTATTTTAAGTGAAATTGACATGCTGACCCCTAAAGTGTGTATAGTAAATAAAAGATCTAGAATAGCTAGAATCTTGAATTTTAAAAAGTGATGACACATTCCTTATTATTTCAAAACTCACTTTAAAGCTACAGTAATTAAGAGAGTATGAAGCCAAGTATAATGGCATGGGCCTGCAATCTTTATTTTTCCCACATAACATTTATATTGATTCTCTGGGAGTTTCACATCATGTACCACAATTCCAATCCCTTCCCAGTCCTTCCATGTCTTCTTCCCTTGTTACCTACCACAAAAGACATAATAAATAAATAAATAAATAAATAAATGGAAAAAGTCCACTTTGGGTTATCTGTATACTCACTGGAACATGGGCAAATTCCTAGTGGCCTGCCCCTTAAATAGAACTGAGTCCTTCCCCTCCCCCACCTCCACCAGAAGCCATCAGTTGTGAGGAGCTAGTCTTCTTTTTTTTTGGGGGGGGGGGGATGGAGTAGAGGTTGTCACAGAAGTCTTCCATGTCTCTCCCTCTCAACTATGTGCCTGAAGTCATCCATATCACAGTACAAGTAGCCTCCTTGCTCTTCACAGCCAGCGAGAGCATAGTGTGCGGGCCTCCACTCAGTTTCTAGCAACAGCACAGACCAGGAACATGGCCCCTGATGCAGTAGGGCCTCAGACCCAGATATGGCCGTTAATAGCTGCAAGGACTTGGACATCACCATGGCCTCAGGTGGCAATGTAGGTTACTTGAATCAGTATGCCCCCCCTGCAGAGGCAGCACTATCCACAGACATCAACACAGCTTCAGGCTAAGTTGCTTTGATCGTGGAATTTCATCACACCAACAGTAACCCTGAGACATCATAAATATCAATGTGACCTGTGGGGGACCGAATAATTCTGTTATGGAATATTTTGGGGCCCAGTCTCTAGCTCCAGTAAACATGGAACACCGGAAAGCTCTGGCCTCAACCACTGTATTGTTAATTCCAGTAAGGCTACTATTGTTTAACATGGCCTCAGGGTAATATGCCTCTTATGTGCATCTGTATGTGCCTAAGCATCTGAATAAGCCTCACCTGGGCAGAGGAGCAAGAGGTGGGTGAGTAACTTGTGAGGAAGGAGGTTAGGAGTTAGAGGCAAGCGGCCAGAGCAGAGGGGGAACAAAGAGAGGAATGGTTTCCTCCTGGTGTTGGCAGGATGGTTAAGAAACACCAAAAAAGATGGCTAATAAAGAAATGACTCTAGTTCTACAACATGGAACTGAGAGCTCTCTAAAGATGACAAGATGCCTGTGTTTGATCTTTATTGCCGTTGGGTTGCTGGGAGCTTCCAGGTCCACACACCCCCACTCAGGCCGAACGTCATGGCTGTTGTGGGTTAAAGCTGAGACAAGCCGGGTCACGACAGTGACCAACAGTGGTTTAAATAAGAAGAGTTATTACTTATTAGACAATCAGTAGAGGTATGTGGTTCCAAGGTAAGTATAACAGCTCCACCAGGTCCTCTATATGTACTTTCATTAATTCCATACCGTCCTCAACCATAGTATATTCTGCCTCACAGTCACATCATGGTTGCCACATTGGAAGAATTACATCATCATACAATAATACACAAAACACTGTTTTTAAATATAAGAGCAAATTGGCTTTTCCCTTTCATACTTTTCACGTCTCAGGAAGGACCTTTCCCCAAAGCTTACAACAGTCTTGTTCTTATTTCTTATGCAAAATTTGGTCATCCAAGACTACCCAGAAGGGAGATTTGCCCACCATGATCCCACTTTAAGCACATCCCATATTCACTGGGCCTGGCCACTCAATGATAGGCCTTTGATGCTTTGATCCTGCCAGGCCCAGCCTGGGGAGACACTACTGAGGCTAAAGCTGCTGCTACCACTATGCACGTGCATCATGTAACACACAGATGGTTTTCCTTACTATTGTAGTTACTTCTCTCATTGCTGTAACAAAATGTCTGACACAACTAACTGAAGGAAGGGAAAGGTTAGTTTGTCTTCTAGCTCAAAGATACAGTCCTTCATGTCATGTCTTATTTTTCTGTGGCTGAGATAAAATACTCGGACAAAAGCACCTTAATGAAAAGGGGTTTATTCTGACTCACACTACAAGGCTAAAATCCATCATGGCAGAAGAGATAAGGCAGCAACCAGTCACATCACATCCATAATCAAGGCATAGAGGATAATGGAAGATGATGCTCAGCTCCTTGCTTAAGACTGTCCTCCTTAAGACTGTCCAGGATCCCATCCAAGGAATGGTGCCACCCACAGTGAATGCCTCTTCCCATCTTAGTTTATCATGGCAATCCTCCACAGTCATTCCCAGAAGCCCACCTCCCAAGTGATTCTAGATTCTGTCACTTGACAATTACCGATCACCATCATAGCAGGAAGGTCATGGCAGCAAGAGATTGGGGTGGTGGGTCACACTGTGTCTACAGTCGGGAAGCAGAAAGAGATGGATTCTATCCTGGTGTTCAGCTTGTTTCCCTTTCCATTCAGTCCAGGATCCCAGCCTAGGGAATGGTGTTGCCCACGCTTTCGTGGGTCCTCCTGCCTTAATTAACCCAATCTAAAAACTCCATCACAGACATGCTTGGGGGCTCACCTCATAGGGGATTTAGCTCCTGTCAAATCAATAGTTAATACTAACCATTGCAATTACTATGGGCCATAGGCAAAGAAGAAGGAGTAGGAGGAGAGAAGGAGAATGAGAAGAAGGAAGAAGAGGAAGAGGAAGATGTTTGACAGCACCCGTGCCTCCTTCCCCCTCCTCACCTTCCTCTCCTGAAGACATGGGCTATGAGGACAGTTCTCAGACCACCCACGATGGACACAGAAACCCAAAGTGCTGGGTCTTGCCCCTTATATACAAAACCTCATAAAATTACATATCTCAGGTTCACTGAGAGAGAAAAAAAATTGATCAACCCTGTTGTTCCGTGTCTGTTTTTAAACACTTTGACCTGTCTCAGCAGGAACCAGGGCTCAGTCAGCCTCTGGTTCGTGGAGAGGTTCAGAGCCCAGCTGGCAGCTAAGGTCAAGCCCTGCTTACAAGCTGTAGTCTGGCCAGGCTTCAGGGAAATCTTCCCCTGGTACACAGAGAGCTGGAGCCTCCAGATTAATGCTGAATCTGTCAGCTTCCTCCACATTCACATGGCAACAGCTGTGGGGAGGGAGGCTCCCTGCACCGCATTTCCCCTGCTTAGCTAACACTTGGCCTTCTTCTTCCAGAGACACTCTTTGTTACATTGTCTCATTCTGGTTCTCTCTCTCTCTCTCTCTCTCTCTCTCTCTCTCTCTCTCTCTCTCTCTCTCTCTCCTTTCTCTCTCTCTCTCCTTTTCTCTCTCTCTCTCTCTCCTTCTCTCTCTCCTCTCTCTCTCTCTCTCTCTCTCTCTCTCTCACACACACACACACACTCACGCGAGCGTGCATCCTCTCTCAACATGTTCGGGTTCTTTCCCTCACTTCTAGTGCCTCTCCTCATGTGTCCCTTTTCCATTACTATAATGAAATGCCTGAGGCTGGGAACTTTATAAAGAAAGAAGGTTTATTTGCCTTCATTTGGGAAGGCAAAAGTCCAAAGTCTAGCAGCCCCATCAATTATTGATTAGCCTCTGGCAAGCGCCTAGTGTTGAGCTGAATCACAGTGTGGGAGGGGAGAGGAAGAGAGGGAATATCGTATGATAAAACAGATAGCTCCCTCTTTCATAAAAACTCTCACAGAAAATAGAGGCCTGTAAGCATTTCTTCCAAGAGTTCAATGTGCCTCAATGAACTAGTTACTCCCCACTGAGCCTAACTCTTAAAGGGTCTACCACACTGAGCTCCAGCATGGCACAGGGACAGCCACATCTGAAGCCCGGTGCCCCTCCAACGACTTGTTTTCCTTATCAGCAAAATGGAGATAACCATGCTCCTCTCACAAGGGTACTGTGAAAAGTGAAGGATTATCAATAAGTGACATGCTCCAAGCACTCACAAAGGTCAGTCACTGCTCTGACATTACACAGTTCTCAACAGGCACCTAGAAAGACAGAAACAGTATCCAGAATGCACGGGCACACACACACACAAAAAGTTTAGCCATGGTCAGGACACATGATAAATATTTATTTAGAGATGTCTTCCCTGAAGTCTCCACCTTCAAGGGTTTGTTCATTCACTGACTCATTTGACAGTCATCCCTGTTTCTTCACTCATGGTAGCCCCAGACTGTAATAGGGGAGACCCTGGTTGTGGTTGTTTGTATAAGAACGGTACCAGAGCCTCATATATCTGAATACTTTGTCCCCAGTTGGTGGAACTGTTTGGGAAGTATTAGGAGGGGCGGCCTTCTTGGGGAGGTGGGTCACTGGGGATGGACTTGGGATGGAAAAGTTGGCACAATTCCCATTCTCTCTCTGTCTCCCCTCTTTCTCTCTCTCTCTCCTCTTCTCTCTCCTCTCTCCTCTCTGTCTGCCCCCTTTCTCTCTCCCCCCCTCCTCTCTCTCTCTCTCTCTCTCTCTCTCTCTCTCTCTCTCTCTCTCTCTCTCTCTCTCTCTCTTCCCATGTCTGTGGATCAAGATGTAAGTTCCCATCTACTACTCTAAGGCCTGCCTGCCTAACTGTTGCCATGACCCTTGCCATGATGATTTTGGACTCTAACCCTCTGGAACTGTGAGCCCCAATAAACATTTACTTTTATAAGTTGCCTTAGCCCTAGTGTCTCACCACAGCAATAGAAAAGTAATTGAAACACTGGGTCATAGGCTCTGGAGACTACACAAGGACCCCTGCCTTCCTCTGTTGGGCTCTAAAGGCTAATCAGAATGAGAGCATGCTGGTGGATCTGTGTCATTGCTCCTCATGACAATATTTGAAACTTGCATCTCCAAACAGGGGTACCCAGTACAGGCTGCCATCCACAAGGCTGATGGTAAGTCCTCCTGAGGGTACCCAACACCTGTGGGGGGGACACCATGTGGGATTTCCTCATCCCCCTCACTACACAGAGTCTCCTTGTATATCCCAAGTCAGACTGGAGGGATTTAGAGGGAATGAAGAGAGAAGGGCCATATAGAGCAAAAACAAGCATTCTTAGCCCCTTCTCTGTAGCTCATGGAGCCCCTGATAGTCTCGAAAATAGGCATCACAGTTTCCCCTCCCTCTCTCCCGAACACTATGAATATTAAAAAAATAATTATCAGTAAGCAAATGTTTAAAATCCCCAAAATACAGCATCTGTGGAAGGGATGAGTGTTCCCTGCATCGTTTCCAATATGGAGCAGATGAGGGGGGGCAGAGGCTGCAGGCTATGGGCTCCAGCCAGCCTGCAGCTGGGCTGGGCTTGGCCTTTTCGATGTGGGCTGCTGTTGTTTTTGTTTTTAATGTACATTTGCTGCCAGAATTCTTAAACCAGGAAATTTCACATTTAAAAAATAAATCTAGATTTCTGTGCTGAAAATCAGAAATCCGGCAACAATTAACCTCAGCTGCACAGCTCCTGCCCTTTATTCAGGGCAGAGAGGCCCAGCCACCAACCACCAGCAGGCAGCATCCCTCCAGAGCCCTATAGATAGAGTCTCTCTCTCTCTCTCTCTCTCTCTCTCTCTCTCTCTCTCTCTCTCTCTCTCTCTCTCTCACACACACACACACACACACACACACCACACACACACACACACACACACACACACACACACACACACACACTACCAGCTTTACTCATTCACCTTAGCAGCCAGGCTTCTCTACATAGCTGACTTTGAGACTTCTGACCCAATGTTAAGACCATCAGCTCCGAAGACAGTCACACCTAAATGCTAACTTTCGATCTGCCACTTACTTGTTGTGTGACCCTGGGAATTTCTTCACCCCTCTGGATCTCAGTTTCCTACTAAATCCCTCTTTTATGCAACACATATTTATTGGAGGCCTAATCTAAATCAGGCATTCAGCAAACAAGATGGGTGAAGCAGACAACAAAATAAAGAATAAAAAAGATTATTTCCAGTGTTGATTATACCACTGAAGAAATACATGTGATAGGATTCCAGAGGGGCTGGGGTGTCAAGGCCACTTGAGCTCAGGTGACCCACAAAGAACTCGGGAAAGTGACTTCACTGGGTTATTTGATATTTAAGTGTGAAATTTAAACACAATACCACTAAGTGCCTGGTGGGCACCATCACTGCCACAGTGTCTGATATTGTTAGGTGCCTATGGAGGAGGAGGGGAGTTTGTGGGAGAGCATCTCCCAGGAGCAGGTGGGACCCAAGCATCCCCACCCCCACCCACCAGCCCTACTCTTCAGTGCTGTTTCCAAAGCCTTGTAATTATCCCATCTATAAATACAGCCTCTGCCAGAGAGAGGGCAGGCTCAGGCAGGAGGATTTAACCCTTAGATGAGCCTCCCCAGATCTCTTTCCAAGCTGGTTTCCCCCCACTCCTCTTTCTACTTCCTCCCTACTCCCTACTCCCACCACCCCCTGCCATGTCTGACAGCAGCTGAACCAATGTTTGACTTGTACAAACAGCTGCCCCATTGCAACCAGCAAGGGATTCCATGGGAACAATGGATAAAATTTTATTATTTGGTGGCATTTATCCTACAGGTTTGTATCCCTTGGTGTCGGCGCTCCTGCCAGTCCAGCAATGGGTCATAAGACAGGCTTCAATGCTAATACCATCAACACGTCTGTCTCTAGTCTCACTCCTGCTAGGTGCTGTGGGCCTGGGATTGAGTTACATAAAGATAGCTGACATTTGTGTATATAAAAGCCATGGTTAGGTTTCCAGAATGCCCAGTGATGAGCAAGCACCTCCCTGGCTCCCAGCTTACAGGACTTCACTTGGTCCCCAGAACATCATAGCTACCTCCCATCTCAGGGTGCCTCTGCACCCACTATCTAGAAAAGGCCCCTCAGTTCAGTCAAGGAAGCCCTACCTGGTACATCAGTCTATATCAAATTCCCATACAGCTTTGTATGCCTTATGCCTGGCAAGATTTTTGTTGTTTTGTTTTTCGAGACAAGGTTTCTCTGTGGCTTTGGAGTCTTTCCTGGCACTTGCTCTGTAGACCAGACTGGCCTTGAACTCACAAAGATCCACCTGCCTCTGCCTCCCAGTGCTGGTATTAAAGGTGCGGGCCACTACTGCCCAGTGTAAGATTTTTTTTTTTACTATGGACCCATTCCCCCAGTATATTGTCCTGTAAACCAATGTGTCTATTATAACCCAAGTCTAGTTCCTAGTACCAGGTCAGTACTCAATAAATATTGACAGATGAATGAATGAGCAAATGAATGAATGAATGCTCAGGCATAATTTCTGTTTCCCAAGGTGTTCGGGACTATAATATCCCCCCAAAATATAAGTGCATGGTTCCAGGGTGGGTTTGCCTTGCTAAACATTGGGACGAACCTTGCCTGGTATCTGGGACATGTTTTGTGCTCAATGAGTGCCTGGGGATTGAGTCAAAGGAATGAATGCTTTTGCTGCTAGGGAGCTCTTATTTAGGATAAGCCCAGTGAGGGGCTTTCCAGCAACGCTGCACCACAGTTCAGGAGTGCCTTTTCAGAGAAACAACCACAATAAACACTACAAATGCAGCTGGAAAGTAGGCATAAAAAACCAACCAACCACCCAATTAATTTTAGCCATTGGTAATAAGGGAATTGATGTCAGGTAAGTTATGGTCTGCACATGAGACATGAGCCCTAGGAGAAAACACTGTGGTAGACAGAGACGGAGGAGGAGGAGATACTGCGGTAGACAGAGATAGTTTTCCTACTCATGGTAGGTTGGACAAACATCATATTTGTCTGGGGAAAGAAGAAGATACCCAGAATTGGTTTTGTCAACAGATCTTTAAAAATATTTTTTTTAACTTTACAGGTCTTTTCTTATATGTTGTAGTTTCTGAATTTTGTGTTTTTATGGGATGTCTGTGTACATGTCTGCATCTATATGTATTTTTTGTGCTTTTTCTTTGGCTCTTTTTTTATGTTTGTTTGCTTGTTTTTTTAGCTGCCTATTTGTTTTCTAATGAAAGAGTGAACAAAAGGTTATAAATTTGGGTGGATGGAGAGATCTAGGAGGAGATGGGAAGGAGAAAACTACAATCAGAATTTATGGCATGAAAAATCTATTTTCAATAAAAATGAAAATTATAAAAACAAAAGATGCTACAGGAAAAACTCAAAGCCAGTATCTGCCTGGTGGGAGCATTCACTTTGACCCAGTATCAATCACCTGTTATCTTGTGGGAAGCATCTGATGGTCTGGGCTGTGGACACACAACAGTAGAGTGGAGACAGCCTCAGCTCACTGGAAATCTTACTCTAACTAAAGAGTAAGTAGATTAAGATCAATTCAGAAGATAATCACTACAAAGAATCAAAGGACCAACAGAAGCGACTTGAGACAGAGTGATCAGGTAAGATGAGAGTGAGCTGGCCGTTGAAGAATCAGACAGGACATTCAAGAACCTGGGACAAGAGGCTCATATAAAAATCCTGCCCAGCTCAAACAAATGAAGCAATTTAAGTTACAAAAAGATCATTACAGCTAGAACGAAGAAAGCACACTGTAAAGATGGAGGCACAATTGCCTATTGATCATTCCTGGGCCAGGCGTGGGGGAGCATGCCTATAATCCTAGCTATTTTGGGTGACAGAGACAGCAACAGGGTAAATTCAAGCCCAGCTTAACCACACAGCAAAGTAATGCTTTTTAAATTCTTGTTATAGACTAAATGTTTGCATCCTTCCCCCAAATGTACATAAACTAAAGTTCTAATCCTTAATGTGGCTATGTATGGAGATGGGCCTTACAAAGCAGTTAAGGTTAAATGGGATCATAAGAGTAGGGCCTTGCTCCAATTCAGCCCCAGCTGTGCTTGAGCCTTGAGGTCACATGGACTCACAGGTAGCTAACAGGACCTACCATCCGAGGGGAGAGGCCTCAGAATGAAAACGACCTTGCTGATACCTTGATGTTGCATTTGTAGTCTCTGGAACGGTGGGTCATTTTTATGTAAGGCACCCAGACTATGCTTTCCTGTGGCAGTCTAAACACACAAATACAATTCCAAAAATGAGGGGAAAAGTTTTCTATCAGCTTGAGGGAAATATACTCGATCATAAACCTTACCTGAATTGCTATTAGGCTATTCACTGTCTTCATTTATCTACCTGTATGCAAATATTTAGGCATTTTTTGATGAAATATCAATTGTTCTTTTGTCCATTCTGTGAGAATTATTGGGGTATAGATGGTCTATAACTAGGTTATCTTTTTAGAATCCAAAAGAACCCTGAACTTCTAACACATTTATCCCAATGATCTTAGGTAATGAACCAGTGTCCCCTTTAAAACTTCTATCATAGAGGGGGGTCTCTGGTTCCCTATATGTGATGGTTTGAATGAAAATACCTCCAGAGATCCTCCATAGGGAGTGGTACTATTAGGAGGTGTGGCCTTGTTGGAGGAAGTGGTCACTGGGGACAGGCTTTCAGGTCTCAGATACTCAAGCCACTCCCAGGATGATACACAGTCTCTTTCTGCTGCCTGCAGACCCAAATAAACAACTCTCAGCTCCTCTCCAGCACCATGTCTGCCTGCATGCAACCATGCTTCCCACCATGCTGATAATGGACTAAATCTCTGAACTGTAAGCCAGCCCCAGTTAAATGTTCTCCTTTAATAAGAGTTGCTGTGGCCAGGCATTGGTGGTGCTCACCTTTAATCCCAGCACTCAGGAGGCAGAGACAGGAGGATCTCTGTGAGCTCAAGGTCACCCTGGTCTACAGAGTGAGTGCCAGGATAGGCTCCAAAGCTACACAGAGAAACCCTGTCTGGAAAAACCAAAAAATAAAAAAATAAAAAAAATAAAAAAAGAGTTGCTGTGGTCATGGTCTATTCACAGCAATAGAAACCCTAACTAAGACACTATGGAAAGTAGAGTTAAGGGAGAGCTAGGTAATAATAAACCTTCCTCATCACAAGCCTTTAATGCATTCACAGCTGCTCAGGATGATGGAAGCCTAAAGCTGTATTCCCATGCTTACTGAACATAGGAGGGAAGTGACCTCCCAGGACTTCACTTTAAGGGCATCACTTCTAGGAGAGCTAAATGTACAAGAAACTGGATCTATTCCCTCCTCAGTCCTCCGTGGGACATCCAGAAACTGGGAATGCAAAGATTATAAAACACCTTCCATCTAGACCCTCAATTGCATCCCAGTAGGGAAGGCTTCCATGTCAATAAAAATAAAGTCACAGAACCATGTGACTAAGAGAGCAGAAATGTGAGATTGGGTAACAGCATCCAATGTGTTGTGAAGGAAGTGTAATTAGTTTACTATTACAATGGCTTCAGAAAGTTGCTCGTCTCACCCATGGAAGCACGTCACGTGGCATATCTCCAAATCCATACTTTTCTAGGCAGAACACTAAGTTGTTGATATACATTCTAAAGCTTGGTTCCCATGGTCAATTAAGTTTGAGACTATAACATGCTACTTTTTTTTTCCTGTAGGAAATTGCAAGCACTTGTCTGAATAATGAAAGCTCTAAGAAGTTTTTCAGTAAAACATCTGTTTAACCCTGTAGTGTCCTAGACAAAGTGAGTGTCACTAAAAGATTCGGTAAAGGCATTCTGGCTGAACAGAGGGAATAGTGACAAAGACAGATGACTTCCCTGTGTAAATATCAACAAACGTACAAACATAATTGCCCCCATATGAGCAAGCCCAGGAGGAAAAAAAACAACAACAACAACAACAACAACAACAAACACTCAGAAAGTCTATAGCAAATATTTCTACAGCACCAAATTCCAGTGTTGACATGCCCACATATCATGCATATGTAAATATACTCACTTTTAGGCAGGCAAAGCCTTCAGTCCTTAAAGGAGATGATGGGGAGCACAGCAGCAGGCAAGCTTAGTGCTGAAGAAGTATCTTCATCTGGATCCACAGAGAGCAGGAAGAGAGAGACACTGGGCCTGGCTTGGGCCTTTGAAACCTCAAGCCTATCCCCCAGTGACACAGTTCCTCCAACAAGGCCACACCTACTCCAACAAGACCATAGCCCCTAATCCTTCTCAAGTACCTTCACCCCTGATAACTAAGCATTTAAATCTGTGAGCTTATGTGGCCATTCTTACTCAAACCACCACACATAGGAACCATCTCCCCAGCCTGCCACCTGTGTTTTAATAATGTCAACTTGATTCTCACACATGCTAAAATTTGAGAAGTCCTGCTTTAGAGAAACTTACTTAGAAACAGACAAAAATAAAAGCAACTGTATTCCAGGCTACACCTAGGATGTAGGACTGGGCCCACTATGCCCAAAGTCAAGGTTATCACACAGTCGAAGGAAGACTGATTCTCTAATCTGGAGCCCTGGCTCAGAACCCCAGTTTTGACTGCCATTTCCCATAAGCCTGCATTCTTATCTGAAAAATAGGGACTTTTTTCCTCCTTCTTGGGGTTATTCAAAGGCCTGGGTAAGGTGGTACCTGTAAATCACTTAGCACAGAACACCACATTAAGTGAAAGGCAATATGGTTAGGAAACACAGACAAACCCATCCTGTGTCCCAAAGTACTACCATCTCCATGGTTTACATCCTTTCAAACAGCCTTCCAGTAGACTTGGTTCGGGGGCATGATGGATTTGCAGGAATCAATATCCAGGGTTGGGGAGATAACTCAGCTAATAAAGCACCTACCTTACAAGCGTGAGAGCCTGAGTTTGATCCCAGAATACCCCTATGTTTAAAATCTAGGTATGTTGGTAGGCCTTTGTAATCCCAGCAGAGAGAGGTAGATCCCCGAAGCTCACTTGCCAGCAGGGATAACCTATTGGTAAGATCCACACCCAAGAAAGACCCTGTTTAAAATTAAAGAAAGGAAAAAATGGCCAGTGCCTCAGGAAGGACACCCCATGCCCTCTGACCTCTATATGTATATGTATTTGAGCATTTGAATTCATGTGCATGCACACACGAGCACACACACACACACACACACACACACACACACACACACACTACATACCGGCACATAGGAACCAAATTCAAGGTCTCCAGTTTCCCTACAGATTCTCCTAAGACATGATCTTCTTTGGGTGATGGGAAGGTCTCTGGCAATTCCCAGCTTCCTTATTTCTTATTCACTCTAGCCCTTCTCTCCTCTAACAAAAGGAAGGCATCAGCCTTAGTCATCGAAGATCTTAATATGATATCTCCTAGAATGTAAACTTCCGGGATGTAACAAGGGAGTAAATAGAAACACTGAGATTGTGATTCTCTCTAATGACCAGACAACAAATCCAATCACAAGTGAACAGCCTAATAGCTGGGTAACAACTTCTTCTCCCAAGCAAGCAGCTTCCAGGTCTGTGGTTTCCATGTAATCAAAGGAGGACCTAATTAAGCTGTAAGCAGACAGATCATTAAAAATAATTTTTGATGATAGATCACCAAGTGATTTTTAGTATCTGACTTGGAAGTAGTTCAAACAATTCAAATTCATCAACACCTCTTAGCCCCTCTATCTACTTCTGTTAGCAAAGGCTTCAGCACTTGTGTCTTAATCAACAAAAGAGAAGGTTGCAATTGATGTCATACTGTGTATCTTTGTTGCAATAACTAATATTCACCCAGAGATGCATGAGATGTTTTAAAAATCCTATCCATCTCATAGCAGATACATTTCTAGTATAATTTCACTTTTGTGTTTAATAATTATACAGCAAAACATATAATATAGTTATGTTGTTTTTCTCCTTGGTGTAATAGTAATAATTTTAATGATAATTCAATCCAGAGGAAAGTTTTCAACACTCAGAGCCTCTTAGACACATGAAATGTTTTAAAATGTTATTTCACTTTATATGCATGTTTCTGTTGTAAAGAAGTATGATACAGAAATCAATAATAAAAAAAACTTCCAAGCATAAAATTATATTACATTAGGATAAAATTCTGTAGGAAACTGAAATGAGAAGTTTGAGGATAAAAAAGGAACGATGGGACATTTTCTGTCTACTGAAGAAAAGCATGTTTGTGTGGCTTGTAGAGAATAGCACCAAATCACCATGGCATTTGGGCTTCAGGGGGCACTTTAAAAAGAACAATGGAACAAGTTTATTTTTAAATGCCAGTTTTTATGGCGTGCCAAAAATATATTCTCTGTTTATAATAGAAATCTGTAGCTGTCCAGCTTAAAAATGTGTAGAGGGGTATACAAATCTCTTCTGAGGGATGTGCAAGGAAGGAAGGTGTCTGCCCCGGGGAATCACCTCCGTCTTTTCCTCTCTCTTAAGTGAGCAGACACAGAAAGCAGAAGTGACACTCTCAGTTCTGGAGGCTAAAGAATCATCCAGACAAGCAGCAGTCCCTTGCTAGTCTCTATTAAAGACTGGCTATCTGCAATCATCAAGGATACAAAGGACAGCAAACCCTGAAGATGATTTGGAGCAAAGGGAACCCTCCAGCCAGAGACATGGCTAGCTGCTCTTTGAAAAGATCCCAGTTTTGTTCCTGCGTTCACATCAGGTAGCTCAAAACTATCTGTAACTCCAGATCCATGAGGATTTAATACCCAATTCTGGCCTCTGCAGGCACCTACATACATGGGGTAAACACACACACATACACACACACACACACACACACACACACACACACACACACACACACACACAAATATTTCTTTCTAAAAGGGGAGACCCTTATACACTACTGGTGGGAATGTAAACTAGTCTACCCACTATGAAAGTCAGTATGAAGGGTCTTCAAAAAATTAATAATACATCTTCCACATGACCTAGCTATACCACTCCTAGGTGTTTGGCATAAGAACTGCAAGTCATCATAACCACTGAGATACTTGTGCATCAGATTTACTGCAACGCTATACACAACAGCTGAATTATGGAACCAACCTAGGTGTCCAACAGTAGCGTGATAGATGTGGGATATATATATATATATATATATATATATATATATATATATATATTGGAATTATGTTCAATCTTAAAGAAGCCATGTCACTTGCAGAAAATGTAAGCTACTCAAGATAACCATATTAAGCCACTCTCTGGAAGACAAACACCACATTTTCTCTCATTTGTGGCTTATAGATTTCCTACAGATACATAAGATCACATATGTATACACAATATGAAAGTAGAAGCAAAACTGTCTAGGGAAATAAAGGGAATTAACAGGAAGGATGGGGAGAGAAAGGAGAGATACAAGGGTTGAGGAGATATGCTCAAAATAATAATAGTAATAATAATAATAATAATAATAATAATATATGCAAGAAGTTTTGAAAGTAAATTTTTAAGTGATTAGCCATCTAGGTTAACATTTAAAACAATTGGGGAGGGAGTGTCAGACACAGGTCTGGCCCACAGGGAATATCTGCTTTGCGTCCTTACTAAGTAAACCTAGATAGTGTTGAGAAATAATATAAAGCCCTTTTCAGTGCCTCCACCTTCCCAACAGGAGTGGTCATGTGATAGAATTCTGGCTGCTGGATCTAAGTATAGATCTGGTAGTCTCCTAATAAAATCATACAGATGAGGCTGGCTCTGCCTGTCGTGTCTTCTTCCTGATTGGAATGTTGATGTAATGCCTGTGGCCACAGCAGTAACATGAAAACTATTGGTCAAAAAGCTTGAAGACAAAAGCCAGAAAACCCTGAGAATGGCAACAGGAGTCCTTGGAGAGAACCTGGGCCCCCGTGTGACATTGCTGAGCTCAGCACTCATGCCAATGAGAGTCCATTTCCAAACCTCTGGCCACACGAAGCATGTGTTTACACTACTGAAAACCATTGCTACTTGGGTGTTAATACCTTAGCCATGAAACAAGCTACTCCAAAAGTTGGTGACATGATGGGGGATGTCCTTCCGTATATATGTTTCTCTTATTGGTTGATGAATAAAATTGGCCAATAGCCAGTAGAGGCAGGAAGATAGACAGGGCTAGGAGACGAGAATCTGAGAAAGGTAGGCAGAGAGGGTACGGAAGGACACCAAGGAGGGACCAGGAGGATAGCACTCCCCATGCATTCTCTGGTAAGATAAGGCCATGTAGAAATATGAAGATTAGTAGTTATGGGTTAATAGCCAATAATAAGCCCTAGTCATCAGCTAACGTTTAATAACTAATATAATGTCCGTGTGCTTATTTGGGGCTGAAGTGGTGGTGGGACCTGGAGGGACAAGAAAATCCAGTTACAGTGACATATAAAGGATGCTTTACTAAGCTCACAGGTTCTGGAGATAAGAGCTAAGAGCACAGCAGAATGACTAGCTGCTATGGTGCCTGGTGCCTTATGAAATCTAGGTGAAGTTTGTATGGTCTGTTTTGATATACACTAAAGTCATGGGTTTTTCTACAATACTCATTTATTTACCTAAGTAGGTACCAGATTCAGAGGAAGGAATCCGCTCTCAGTGGAATATTAATTTTTTTAATATATCATAATGAGCAACGTAGTGGTTGTATTTATGTGTACATCATGTAATGATTACCACAATCATTTAACATCCATCACCTAGCATGACATGCATGAACTCCTTGAACATACTCGCCTTATATCCTGGAGTCTGCACCCTTCAACCAGCCTAGCCTGCTCTCCCCTATTCTCTAATGCCTGGAAAATACTAGTCTACTCTGTTTGTGTGTGTTTAACTCTGTTGGTGTGGTTTTTTTTTTCATTTAACTCTTATACTCCACATATATATGAAATTACGTTTGTCTGGCTGGTTTATTTCAATGTCTTGATTCATCCATCCATCAATGGGTCCTGATATTATTTCTATATCCGTGGCTATTATGATAATGGCTGCAATAAATGTGGATGGAGTATAGATATCAATTTGAAAAACTATTTTGATCTCCTTTGTCTATATACCCAGCAGTGAGACTACTGGATCATACAATAGTTTTCTTTTTTTAAGTCTCTGAGGAAAGACTATACTGTACTCAGTACTAGCTGTACCAATTTATATTCCCACCAACTGCATACAGGGGCTCTTTTCGCTAGAGCATTGCCAATAATGAGAGTTTATATTTGTTAACAATAGTCAGCTTACTAAATGAGAGGCGAGTTTATTGTGTTTTCCCCTGCAACTAAACATGCTCTTAACTGATGCAATGAATTATAGAATGTCATACATTGGGTATGACATTGAACAGAATAACTATACAGCTGAACTCAAAGGAGAAGGGACTCTTATGAGGAAAGTTGTGGAGAAAAAAGCCTTCATCAAAACCAAACATGTATTAAAGGCCCATTAGTATATAACCAAGAATAAAATACCAAGGAATCTGAAAAATGCAGCCTACACTAGTGACTGTCACTAATGCTGAACATGAGTTCAACTCTTCATCTGCCACTTACAAATAACAAGGTTTTGGGGAAAAAACAATCCTACCTGAGCTTCGGCTGCTGTCATAGCAAAAGTGAGAGCATATATCAAGATTATGATTAGGTCTACATAAAGAAGCCTAGCACGATGCACAGAACCCAGGCAACATGTTTGTTTATGCACTCAAGGAACATGAACATGTGGAAAAATTAAAAAATATCAAATCGGTGTTACTAGTCCCCAGACATAAGTCAAATTCCCAAGCCTCCCCACAGGCTTGAAGCTCTTCTGAAACTCATGAATTGCCAGACACAGGAGACATAGGCCAGTTTTCCTGCAGGAAAACTTTGGAAATGTTTTTTGATGTCCTGGTGTACAGGCTGAGAATCAAAAAGCCCATCCCGCCATTACTGGTAAGTTGGGAAAGAAACTATCACCTTTCACGTGAGAGATCAACCAACCAAATCCAGATTAAGTGTCTCAATATTAGATCTCCATTGATTTATATTGTTCCTAAAAGCACTGGGCCACAATCTTCCTGAATGGCTCAACTCAGACCTTCTGTTTTCAGCCCCTGGCTCATTCAGTCACATTCATGGCTATAAATATCAGAGAGTGTTTGTTTTACTATCAAACCTTTATGATAATTGCCCATGTTTATGTTACACGTAGACTGAATGGAGAGAAGGAAAAGTGGGGTGTGGAGTGAGAAGATGAGAAATTGCTTTGCCTTTCTGTGTGTACTACTTATTTTCATAGACTCCAAGATCCAGAGCAGGCTAAAGGTGGCAAAAAGCCAAAGGATTTGGCCCTTCTCGGTGTTGTGACTGTGGAAAGTCAGCAGTTTTTTTGGGACTCAGAAGGGCCACCAAGGCTCTTTCTTATCATGGTATCCATCATAAACTTTCATTTCAGATGCCTTCCTGTGAATTATTGGCCAGCAAGCCCCATTGGTTTCCCCAAACAACATAAACTATTATTGCTCTTGGTTGCACAGTAGAACTATGGGGTAAATATTTGTGCAGAATGGAGGAAGCCCTGAGTGTGTAAAGACCTGGGTTAAATGGGTGTTATTGACATGGGTACAGCCATGTCAAGAACCATAGCCTCAGACTTATGGGAAAATGGCAGAGCCTTGTCCCTTCCCCAGACTCAGAGGCACTGAGGGATGCCAAAGTCCACTATGTCCTCACCCCTGATGTTTACAGCCTGAAGATTGCTTCCCTATAGAAAATGCTTAGCTAAACCTGTCTCCTTAATCCAGCTGTATACCATAAGCCCTGCCACTTTGTTTATCTGTATGTAATAACCCCCACTCCTTGTTAGTTGTATATCATAAACATGTTGAGCTTCCAGGGTACTGTGGCTTTGCCATCAGAAAGCCCACTCCACCCAATCCCAACCCTTCTGTATGTCTGTGTTTGTCTTTTCTTCATTCCCTTGCTGCCCCTAGTCAGGTCTGTCGCTTAATCCATGCTGGATGCAGCAAAAACCTACTGCTGAAGGCACCACGTAGTACACAGAGCAATTCAAGTTGTGCCTGGGCTCAAAGCTTCCCCCTTGCTGGCTACTGTTCATTGTGCAGGAAGATTCTATATAGACTGCTAGGGGAGAAAAGTCGTCAACAGTCTTACCAAGCTATGGGCCCTGTATGCTGCAATATCAACCTGTAGTGTGACATATGCTCACTTGTTCAACAATGGCGTGACTGTTTCCAGGGTATCCAACCATTTGAGATCCTCTCTACAGTGAAGAATTTATGCCTAGCACTATAAACCAACTCAAAAACTTATGGATGGTGAGGTCACAGACCCAGGTAGGAGAGGCATCTACTGAGGTCTTACTAAATGTACATGTATGTAGTCAAATTGACTTCTAAACAGTTATGTTTATACCCATGTACTAGTACCGCTGTCAGAGTTGGTCAGACAAGGTTCTTTTTTGCAGTAGGCAGTGGTTAATACAAAAACTCGCAACTAGTTAGTCAATGCGCTGAGAGGAAGGGACTGTTGAATACTCAGCTTAAAGTGGGGCATCATTATCACACCCTTCAAGGTTCAGGGGACAGTGTGGAAGAGGGAGTGAAAAGACTATAAGATCTGAAGGATGAGGAGAAGTGTTGTAAAGCTCTATCTTGTGGATTTGACATAACCGTTGCAATCATGAATACACAGTAGCTGTAGCTACTTACATAAGACCTGTGCGTGTACACACACACACACTCGCATGTATACACACACACACACACACACACACACACACACACAAACACACACACACACAAACACACACAACAGAGGAATTATATTAGCTACTTTTCTATTGCAGTGATAAAACACCATGACCAACGCAACTTAAGGAAGAAAAAGTTTATTGAACTTATGGTTCCAAGGGGAGAGTCCATAACAGTTGGGGAAGCATGGTATAGGAAATGAAAGATCACATCTTCAGTTGCACACAGGAATCAGGGTGAACTGGAAGTCTGGAGGGCTATAAACTCCCAAAGCCTGCCCCTAGTGGCACACTTCCTCCAGCAAGGCTCTACCTACTAAAGGTTCCATAATGTCCCCCACTGTCACCAACCAGGAACTAAATGTGAAATACATGAGTGTTTGCAGGTCTGTGCTCATTCTAAGGACCACAGGGAAGACATCTATCAGCAGGGGTAGGAGAAGGTTCAGGGAGAGTTAGCAAGGGCTGAATATGATCATAGAACACAGCATACTTAACATGAAATTGTAAAGAAGAAAAATTTGTAGCCAAAAACAGAAACAACAGAGGCTTCCTTTCGCAGTCTCAGCCCCCTGCCTCATAATCTATGGACACTGACCCTCGCTACCCTCATAGAAAGTGTCTTGGTCTGTTTTCTGTTTCTACAGCTGAATAAGACTTTTCTTACACAGGAAAGTTTATTTAGGCTCATGGTACTGGAGACTAAGTACCCTGTGACCTAGTTGGCACATCTGGGGGGAATGTCTTAGGGTACTTATTTCAACTCATTGTAGAAGAGCAAGTGAGCTTGTAAATATGAAAGTAAAAGAAAACCAAACACACATTATGACAACCTGTTTTTGTAGTAACTAATCCACCCCCTGAAAGCAGGAACTCACTCTTGCAAGAATGCCACTCATCCACTTGTGAGGCTCCACCCCAATGACCCCAACATCTCCCACTAGACCCCCATCTCCCACCAGCGCCACCTTGGGATCAGACCTAAGAGTTTTGCTGGAGAAAAATCACAATCAAATCAGAGCACTAAAACAAGAGAGGCTTTTCCTATCGTTGTACATTCTTGAATAAAAATAAATTATAAAATACCTCAAAGCCAGCTTCCTCTTTCTGGAGTCTCAAAGAGACATAGTGTTTTCAAAAAATGCTGTTGATACTTCTAGTGGATTCCGAGCACTATGCAGAGTTAGATTGGGTAATAATAGTTGATAGGTAGCTGCCTAGGAGAGCAATACATAAGGAAAGGTATGTTTAAACACTACTGGGCTGGTGCTATACCATCTAAAGCCAGGAGATGGAGAGAGGAATTTGCCTCTCAATGCTCTCTTTAGGGAAAATGCCCAGTGTGGTCAGAGGGATTCTATAAAATTATCCCAGAGCTTAGACCCCATTGTCTATGTGTTCTCAGTGTGTATCACTTTAGGATGCCAATAATTTCAAAGGGGAGCCTGCATCTCACTATAAAATCAGAAGGGTAGATCTCATTCCCAGCCTCTAGCAGCCTAAGACTGATCCAGGCTTGGCCAAGAGGATGCTTGTAGGTGAGACACAGAGTCTTTCACCCATATAAGGATATAGGGAAATGCAGGGATGCCTGGGGTAGAGCACTGGTCAGTGCAGAATCAAATTCAGCAGTGTAACAGTAAGTGTGAAGGGACAGCAGAGTTGGTAGTGACTGCTAAGGTATGTTTTCTGATTCTCAAGACAGCATGGGGGGCACTGTAAAAATGCACTCAACAATGTCCTTTCCTGCTTAAATTTCTATTGTCTTTCAGCTAGATTGGAAAGAATTTCTGGAAGCTGCCTCCAAAGAGCACTGGGGTCTTTGGTCTGCAGAGTGCTTGTTTCAGGTAGGCAATAGAGTAATTGGATAACAGAAATGGGGGAGGGCACTTCTACACTCTATCCTTCTCCACTCTTCCAGGTTTTGGGGGCTTTTTGTTTTGTTTTGTTTTGGTTTGGTTTTTCCAGACAGGCCTTCTCTGTGTATCTTTGGCTGTCCTGGAATTTGTTTTGTAGACAAGGCTGCCCTGAACTCTATGTTTGAACCCAGTTGTTTAAATTCGGAGGAAGGGCTTAAAACTGGAAGAGTGAGAGGCAGGTGAATCTTACTCTTTCAGTTTTAAGCTCTTCCTCCGAATTAAACACATATGCTAACCCAAGGAAGCAGGAACTGTCAGCACTCCACCATGATCCTCACATCTGTCTGCTTAGACAGGTCTCAGAGGCTTGTGGGTGTTCCCTTACACACACCCAGACATCGAAGCACCATGAGTCCCAGCCAAACACCAGTGGAAAACAGTCTCCTGCCCTCTCTCAGATGAATAAACCCAGATGTCTTAAGGAATTAAAGAAAGAAAAAGAAGTCATCAAATATTCTCTGAAACACATCATGCATTATGGCCAAGTGGAGGTATATCAGGAATGCAAAGCTGGTTTAATATTCAAAATTCAATCAATGTAATTATTCATACTAGTGAACAAAAAGTAATGTATATAGATGATAGATTTGGAAAGGGTATTAGAAAATGGCTTATAATAAAACTTCAAATAAACTAAAATTAGAAAACTATTTCCTCATGTTGATGAAAGACATCAGGAGAACTTGCAACTGACCTCACTCTTATGGGAAAAGAGAGAATACTTCCCTCTTAAGATCATGAACAGGGTAAGAATGTCTGCTCTCAGGGCTAATGAAACGGCTCAGTGGATTCTTTCAGTTGAGCCTTACAACTGGAGTTCAAGCCCTGGAACCCACTTGGTGGAAGGAGAGAACCAGTTCCTGCACCCTGACAAATGCCACAGTATACCTTCAGGTACACACACACACACACACACACACACACACACACACACACACACGTACATATAAACATTAACAAAAATTTTTAAATGTGTATTTGCTCTCACCTATTACACAACCTTATGAAATTCCTAACCATTTTGATAAGGCATCCAAATTTGGAAAAAAGCAAAGATGTCTAACAAAGGTGACATGATTGTCTACACAAAAAGAAGCTTAAGGTAACTTCCAACAGAGCTTCTCCTATGTCCTCTGAGTACAATCCAAGACAAAACAAAGCAGGAGCCACAACGCCTCTTATCATTGACTCTCAAAGGAAGATCCAACATTCAGCCACATTCTACTGGTCACAGTACTTATTGTGTGTGGAAAAGCAATTATACAAGACATAAACACCCCAAGAAAAGGGTCACTGGGAGCCACTTGGCAGGCTGGTACCACAAATATCACTTCCAGTAGCATCAGAAAACACTAAACATTGTGGGTAAATTAGTAAAATGTGCAAACTCCATACAATGAAAGAACAAAATAGTGTGAAAATATTCTGAAAATTGAAGTCCTAAATAAATGAAGGTATATGAAATACCCACGCCTCTGAGCAGTAGCTATAAATATTAACATGTCAGCGCTTTCCAACAGGCAGAGACTCAGCGTGATCTCAATCACAAAGAAAGCATGGCTTTTTTAAGCAAAAGTTGATGAACTGATAATAAAATCTATATGTAAATGTTTAGGACTTAAAATAACTCAAATGACTTTGAGAAATCTGGAGGACTCGGACTATCTCCTCCTACACTACGTCCTAAAATAATGTAAGAACTACACTATTCTAAGATTTACTATAAAGCTACAATAATAAGGACAGTGTGCTATTAACAGAGGGTTGACATATGGATCAATGGAACCGAATAGAGAGTCCTGAAATAAACCCACTCATCTATGGTCAATTGATTTTTGACAAAGATGCCCAGGCAATCCAATTGGAAAAGATTTCCAAAAGCTTCTGGGACAATTGAATATCCACAAAGAAAAAAATTAAAGCTCAAATTTTTCCTTATACTATAAACAGAAACTAACTTAAAATTGATCATAAGCCTAAATGTAAAAACTAGACTAAAATCTTGTAGAAGGAAGCAGAAGTAAATGTGCTTCTTCCCTTAATATAAGCATTCTTAATATCCACAAGAGTGTGTATTCTAAAAGAAAAAAATCAATACATAGTCAAGTTCAAAATGGAAGCCTCCTATTCTTTAAGATAGCATTTAAGAAATAGAAATGAAGACAGGTAATAGACATATATATATGCATATATATATATATATATATATATTTATCTGAAAAGCTCTTACACTTCAATAATAAGATTAACTCAATTAAAACAGGCCAGAGTATAAGAAGTTTCACATAAAGTGAAACACAGCTGGCAAATTATGTAAATAAAAATATTTTCAAAATCATTGTCCTGAGAAAAATGAAAATTTAAAACTATAGATTCTCTGGGATGGGGAGCCGGCTAAGTCCAGGTCCCTGGTACCCATGTCTATAAATCTGGAAGTGGTGACGTATGCAGAAGCAGAGATGAGTGACTCACAGAGGCTTACAGAGCAGCAAGCCTTCCCACATCAGGAAACTCCAAATTCAGTGAAAGACAGCGTATCAAAAACTAAAGTGAACATCAATTGAGAAAGACATCTGACATCAACGTCTAACCTCTACACACATGCACACGTGTTCATGTGCACCCGTGTGCACATATAAACTCAGCTATATCACCTCACTACCACCTATTACAACAGTTAAATCCCAGTGTTCAGGAGACAAAGGCAGAACAAGCTCCATTTCAGACCAGCTTGGGGGAACATTGTAAATTTCAGGCCTGTCTTTGTACCTTAGCAAGATTCTGTCTCAAATCAAAATCACTGGCCTGTATATTTAAAATATGTGTTTTTAATACTATGTCCTGTTAGCAGAGTAATGATGGTAGGCTCTCCCTTAAGACCTATGACCCCTCTAGCCACAGATTCTTGGCTCTAACAACTGATAAGGGTTCCATCTTATGGAGTGGAACTTAAATACAATCAGAGAGTCGTGTGTTACTCTCATGATATTCATATCACTAATACATGAATACTATATGCAGTGGGCATATCTTACTAAGCAGGTTGCTACTATCCACAAATGGGTAAGATTGATGATGACTTTTCTCCTTCAGTAGCATGCATAGCACCTTCCAGCACTGTGAAATCTAGCTGGTGAGGATGAAACTTCTAGATCAACACCAGATTCAGATCTCCATGTTCTATTGACTCGAGCTTGTAGTTTCTTCAGCAATAGAATTATACCATCACATTCTGGAAGGTAACCAAGATCAATGGCATAGCTTATAATATTACAAAAGAAAGTCAATTAAAGTTCAAGTAAAGTGGTTGGCTTGCAGCAGGGCCATGTTAACCTACTTTATACACACACCTTCTTTTAGAAGTTATGCGCCAATACTGTACCAATCTTGCATCATCTAATTATTGTTTTGATAATGACTATTTGGGGAATTTCTAATCTTTTGCCTTTATAAATGAATCAACTAACATATCCCTGTTCTATTATTTAATTGGGGCTTAAACAGACATTAGATCACTGAACAAAAAGATAAAAAAAGAAAAAGAAACAAGCTTTTTTCTGGGAAGAAGGGAGTAATAGTTGTATACTGTTACCATAGCAAAATACCATATTGTGTGGCTTAAAACAAAGACCTTTATTTGTCGAAGTTCTAGAGGCTGGAAGTCCAAGAAGGTAAGAAATTTTTTTCTTTCTAGTTTCTTTCTTCAGCTTGCAGGTCATCTCCTGTGTCTGAACATGCCCTTTTCTCTGTGTGAGCTTCCCTGGTAACTCTTCCTTTTTTCATAGGGCATCGTTCTTTTTAGGATAGAGTCCCACTCTTTTGACTTCATTTAACCTTAGTTACCTCTTCAAAGATCCTGTCTCCAAATATAGACACATTGGGAATTAGGGCCCCAGGATATGAATTTGAGGGGAACAAAATTCAACCCATGTTGAGGCTAGATAATAATTGCACAGGATAAAAGTGTACCTCAAATTCATGCAAAAATTCATTTGCTGGGCTCCTCGGTGTCAGGCTACATACAGACACATTTCCCTGTGACCTTAGAGTACTTGCCTGAACTAGCTTGCCTCTCCTTATACAATAGGTATGGTTTGTTGTAAAAATTGAATTCCTATAAAAGAATCCAGAACTCTGCTTTAACTATTTCTAGGCCTCAATTTACCAGAAACCAAAAAGAAAGAAAAGCATTTTCAATGTAATAAAAAAAAGAAAGAGGACAGAGAAGCGCAGATCACAAAGGCCCCCAAAATGAATATGAAGCATCCATTTTCTCCATCATCAGAACTCATGAGGCTGGCCACTTCAGCGTAATATATTCAACCCATCAACTGTTTACTGAGCACCAATTATAACCAATAATCACTAAGCTGTCATTCACAAAGGCAGAACAGAGTCGGGGTTAGAAGAGCAGGCTCTACCTTTGAAAGAATGAGGTCAATATATATGGAACAATCTGTAAGATAATAAGTGATTTAAAAATAAGGTGAAAAGTCTTGTGTTTCAAAGGGTACCATTTGTACAAAAAGAGGAAATGTGTGTGCTTTTTATGCATAGAACATCTCTGAGAGGATATTTAAAAACTACTAAAAGTGGTGCTATTTTGGGCCATGATGGAGTAATGTAGTCCCTGCCTTGAAAATAAGAAAAAGAAAAGGCATTGAGAATAAGCTACTATAGGAACAATCTTTGAGATTGCAATGGCCCTGGCTTACTGTCTGAAGATGACTTCCAGTCCACCATTCTGGGAGAAAGAACCAGGCAGAGTTAAGAAACTGCATTTGGTGGTGGGAGTGCACACTTTTAATCCCAGCACTCCTAGAGACAGAAGCAAGCAGATCTCTGTGAGTTCAAAGCCAGCCTGTTCTGCGGAGCAAGCTCCAGGACAGCCAGGACTGTTACACAGAGAAACCCTGTCTCAGAAAACTAAAAAAGAAAGAAGGAGAGAGGAGAGGGAGGGAGGGTGGGAGGGAGGGAGAGAAAGAAAGGAAGGAAGGAAGAACTGCATTTGGGATCTTAAAAATGGCAAAATGTGCAGATCAGCAGATGAGAGAAGAAAATGCAACACACAGAAGAGGTTCTGTAACTTTCAGAAGTGTTGAGTCTGGCCTGTGCATTCCCTGATCTGCAAAGGTGTAGGGAGTGGCCTGTACCTGGGAAAGAACCACTGGAAACAGGAAGGGGAACAATTTCTGGGTGTTATGTGGAGCCAGAAATAATGAGTAGTTGCATCAGCCAGAGAGGGAAGACCACACACTCTGCAGAGAAGTGGGAACAAACTAGCCTTGGAGGATTAAGAAACAGTACAGCAAAAACATGCAAATGAGCCCTCCAGGGTGGGCAGCTGGAGATGTGATCAGCAATGGAACTCTACCTACTTCTCCATCACATGCCTTTTTGTCTTGTTTGAGTTTCTTGTGTACACACAGATTGCATTTATAAAACTCTTTAAAGGGGGAAGTATCAGGAGTCCAACCCCGAGGTAAGAATCTGGCTTTGCCACTCAAGAACTGTGTAAAACTGGGCACATCTTAGTTTGCTTACCACTGAAATAGACGAGCCTTTGGTTGCAGCAAAGATTAACTGAACGCTTTGTACCTGGCACTTCTAGGCAAATCTTTCCATTTACTTCTGAGTTATTATGCATGTTTCTGACAAAAGCACCCTACTTTTCTCAGGGGGGGAACACATCTGCCCCACCAGTCCAGGTGTTCCAGAAAGGCAATGGCTCCTTCCCTCTACCACAAATCCAGAAATAGACAAGTTATGAAGTTGTGACCTCTCTCACCCCTAGCACAGGAATAAATCAGTCCATGGAAAATGGTGCTGTGGCTTTTACTGAAAATGCTGGGAAAAAAAGTTCCTCTTGACAGTCTGCTTTCTTCAGAGAAGCAGCCCCTGAGAGGCTGTCCATGCTCCAGTAGATGGCCCTACACCCATACTCATACAGATAGCTCTGAGTGGGCTCAGTGGGTTTAAAAAAAAAAAACATAAAATTGGGGGGGTACAGGGAATATGGGGGAAGGATTAGAGTGAAGAGAATGGGGTATGGACTAGATCAAAACAGTGAGTGTATGCATACATGAATTATCAAGAAATTTTTAAAAACTGTCACTCAATTTTAAAAGAAAGGAAATGTTTCTTTTACTGAAATTGTTAAGTGAATGAATTGGAGCTTCTGGTAGTCGGGGATCCAGTCTGAGAAAGAAAGCCAAGAAAGGTGAAGACAAAACTTAAGGAATGTGAGGTCCTAGCTGGGTGTGGCGGGCACACACCTTTAATCCCAGCACTCAGGAAGCAGAGATAGGTGAATCTCTGTGAGTTTGAGGCTAGCCTGGTCTACAGAGTGAGTTCTAGGACAGCTAGGGCTACACAGAGAAACCCTGTCTCAAAACAAAACAAAACAAAACAAAAAAACAAAAAAGGAAGGAAAAGAAAAAAGGCAGAAAGAAAGAAAGAAAGAAAGAAAGAAAGAAAGAAAGAAAGAAAGAAAGAAGGAAGGAAGGAAGGAAGGAAGGAAGGAAGGAAGGAAGGAAGGAAGGGTGACTCTGATGGTGTTGTTTGAATGTCTCTATCAAGTTTCTACTAAATATCACTTGCAACCAGAAGAGGCCTGAATAATTCAATAGTGATTATCAATATCCAATTCATTCAGTACATGCAGAGCCCAGACAAAAACATCAGAAACCACACCAAGAGCTAGCTGGTAAAAGAGACAACCATGCAAAGTGACACCTGCTAAAATAGAGATATTCTCGGGATGCTGCAAGTGTTGTTCCAGACCATTTAGGGAAGGAATGGGCCAGGCATACTAGAGTTCAAGTAAAATGATGCCCAAACTGAGGTTTGGTGAATGGCGAAGAAATAAGTGCATTCTATGCAAAGACATAAGGAACCATGATGTGTGCAGAAGAAAGATGAGGCAAGAGACCATGGAGAAAACTGTGGAGTTCCTCCTACATCATGCCCAAGGATGCAATTCAGTCTGCTCATTATGGGGTATCGTATCAGCTCCTTTTCTCATTACTGTGACCAAATACTTGACAAGAAGCTACTAAAGGACAGGAAATTTACTTTGGCTCACAGTTCAAGGATACAGTCCACCATGGTGGGCAAGTCATAGAAATAGGAGCTTCAGGCAGCTGGTCACATTTCATCTGCAGTCAAGAAGCAGAGAGCAATGAATGTTGGTGTTCAGCCATCTTTCTCCCTTTTATGCAGTTTGGGATCATAGAATGGCCCTGCCAACAGTAAGGGTGAGTCTTACAACCTTACTCTAGAAAATCCCTCACAGACCATACCTAGAGATTTGTTTCCATGGTGACTCTAAATCCCATCAAGTTGGCAACTGACAGGAACCATCACAGATAACATTCAAAGATTTAACTCCCTGAGAGAGATATGAGGGGTTTTTTCAGTAAAGGATGTATTAGAGGATTAGAAAGATGGTCCAGTTGATAAAGTTCTGGCCATGCAAACTTGAGGAACTGAAACAGATACTCAGCACCCAACTCAAAAATGCTTGGTATAAGAGTACATACCCCAAGTCCCAGTAGATGGAGACAGGAGGATCCCTGGGGCTTGCTAGACAGCCAGTCTAATTGAACTGATGAGCTCTGGGTTCACTGAGAGTCCTGATCCCACAAAATAAGATAGAGTGATTACAGAAGACCCCTGATGTTGACCTCTGGCCTCTATATGTACATATATGTTCACATGCACCTATGCACATTCGTGCATACACACCCACACAAAGAAGAGATTAGAAGGCAAGGCAGATAAAGATGGATGATTAGGAAGCTGTCAGAGTAATTCATGCTTGAAACGGTGACAGGTTGAATTAAGATATTTGAAGTAAGGAGACGGAAGAGTGTGTTGCTTGTTTGTTTTATGTGTTTTTCCTGCATATATATCTGTGTATCACATGTGTGAGTTAGACCATTGTAAGCTGTCATGTCAGTACTCTCAACCACTAAGTCATCCCTTCAGCCCCAAGAGAAAGAGTTTTTTTAAAAAGTAAATTTGAAGCATTTGTGCCTGGTACTTGCAGAGGACAGAAAGGGCATCAGATCCCCTGGACCTGGAGCTACAGGTGCTTATGAGCCACCATGTGGGTGCTGGGACTCGAACCCTGGTTATCTGGAAGATCAGCTAGTGCTCTAAGCTGTGGAGCTATTACTCCAGCCCCTGAATAATGTTTACGCCCCTGACTCTAACTGTATCTGACATTCTCAGGCTCTTCAGTTACTCAGTCTTCATCCCTGGCTTGTTTTGATACCAGTTCAGTTGGAGTTGATGTTAGTGTCAAGTAAGTTTTTGATACAGAACCATGAAGGTGAAGGGATTCTAAAGCCAGTTTCCCTGATTCCAAGAGTTGGAGGAGAGGGTATGCACTGTCTTAGTTTGTTTTCAGCTTTATAACAAAAACCACTGACTGGTTAATCATTTAAAAAATACTAAATCTATTTCCCACAGTCTGGAGGTTTGGGAAGTCCAATATAAATGTCCTAGAATCCAGTGAAGATCTTCTTGCTGTGTCAAAGTTGCACATGGTAAGAGGAAGGGGCCTGAGTACTCAGGTCTCTCTTCCTCTTTTATAGCCCACCACAGATGTACACTTATGACTTTGCATAACCTTATTGCCTTTCCCACTTTCTGTCACTGTGACAAAATACTTAGGAAAACAATTCAAGGAAGGAAGGGTTTATCTCTGCTCACAGTTTCTAAGATGTCTGTCTGGGTCAGCTTACTCAATTACTGTGGACCTCATTGTGACAGGGAATGTGGAGAAGCAAAACTGCTTACCTTAGTGGCCAGGAAACAAGTGTTAGCCCCACTTCCAATAGCCCATTCAGCCATGAGCTTATTAATAAATTAACCTACTTATAATGTTGCTGATCCAATCACCACTCAACAGTGCCAACAACTAGGGACCAAGTTTTCGAAGTTTTCAACACATAAGCCTTTACATGGAGGCAAGAGAAAATACTCCACACCACATCTACCTATTTACCTCCTGCATTAGTCAGGGTTCTCTAGAGCAAGAGAACTGATAGAAATACACACACACACACACACACACACACACACACACACACACACACACACACACACAGCATTAAAGGGGCTTACAGACTATGCTCCAACATATCCAACAATGGCTGTCCACCAATGAAAAATTCAAAAATCTAGCCAGGTGTTCAGTCCACAAGGCTGGATGTCTCATCTGGTCTTACGTATATGCCAGAGTCCCAAAGAAGTAGGCTCTATGCCAATGAAGGAGTGGACGTGCCAACAAATACAAGCAGGCAAAGAGAGCATGCCCTTCTTCCATGTGCTTTATAAAGGCTGCCAGAAGAAGGTGTGGCCCAGATGAAAATTGTATCTTACCCCCTAAAATATCTGGATTACAATTTGCTCTTCCCAGCTGGGCAGTGGTGGCGCATGCCTTTAGTCCCAGCACTCAGGAGGCAGAGGCAGGCGGGTCTCTGTGAGGACAGCCTGGTCTATAAGAGCTAGTTCCAGGACAGCCTACAAAGCCACAAAGAAACCCTGTCTCAAACACACACACACACACACACACACACACACACACACACACACACACACACAAATTGTTCTTCCCATTTTGAATGATTTAATTAAGCAAAATCCTTCACAGGTGTACCTAGCCCTTTGTAGTCCAGATGTAGTCAAGCTGACAACCAAGAAAAGCCATCACACCTCCCAAAACCCCAACCTACAAATACCATCACCATAAGAATTCCCAACAGTTTGGGACACATGCAAACCTAAGCCATAAGATGGAGTGCAGAGAAGAGGTGAGGGTATAGGCTTCTAAGTAAGGACTCCACTGAAGTGGCTGTATTTAAGTGCCGCTTAAAAGTTCCCTTTTCATCAAATGCCACTTGAGAAAGCAGAGAAGGGACATGCTCACCTGTGAAGGGAAATACGCAGTGCCTATCTATATAAGGTATCACACTGTCAGATGTGGCCTTAGATGATGACAAGCAATTAAGAAAGGCAAGGTTATAAAGGTGTTTTTAGAAGTCTGCCAGTGCTGAGATTGTATATTTGGGGACTGAGGGGCATAGGTACAGCAGTGTGGTGTCATCAGAGACATGTACCTCCTTTAAGGTCTCTAAAAATGTTTGGATTCTGGGAAACACTACAGCCAGCTCTCAGATTGTCATGGAGAAGGTGAAGAGCCACAAGTCCAGGTGAGAGATGAAAGAGAGGACTTTGTCTCACACACCCACACACACCCCATCCTCCCCCAAAGATCGCATCTTATCCCGAGAGCCTGGATCACTTCCAACACGTTCCTGTGGAGACCAAGTAACTGGATCCTCATTCCAGAGGGGCACCTGCTCTGGGTGGAGCCTCCGAGACTGAGAATGTCTCAACCATGAGGAGGGGACAATGTCTGAGTTCCCCGCAGCCTGCTCCCCTCAGCCTCCCCTGCAGCGCCTGCCTCTCAGCACCTCTCAGCCGCAGAGGAGGGGCTGTGTCCCTGCTGCTGGAGTTAATTACAGTAATTATACCTGCTCCTTCTTCAGCTCTGGTTCCCTTTGTTCCCAGTTTCCTGCCCGTTCATTTGCAAATCTAATCGCTCTGTGGATTGATTTTGTTGGTTTCTTTTTTTTTTTTTTTTTTTTTTGAGTATGGGATGGAGAGACAAAGAAAGGTAAGAAAAGACGGACTTGGGAGTGGGCTGGGAAGGAGTATATAGGAGACAGCCCAAGGGGAATAGATGGGAGCCTTGAAGACTCAGGTGACTGAAAACACAGAACACCTCTCTCTGCCACCAGCCAAGGCCTGAGAGGTGGAACTGTGGAGACCACAGTCTCCATGGCCCTCTGACCTTTCCACTTAGTCGCCAAGACAAGGATGGGGTTAAGGACATAACCGAAAACATGGCACTTAAGAAAATAGCCAGTGGCAGAGTGGATCATTGCACAGCATGCAGGAGGCCCTGGACCTTGTCTCCAGAATGAAAGAGGTCACTACACAAGAAAAGAAGCAAGGAAGAAAACAGGTAGGTAGAATTCTGTTCCCTTGCTTTCCCTCCTAAAGTCAACCAGGAAATCTTGAAAACCTATGCCCCCAAAAGTATCCTCATTCTAAAGGGGGCTCTCTGGGATCTAGGGGAAAAGAGCATCCTTATCCTTTAAATGCTGACAAAAGAAGCAGCTGAACAGACCCACCTTGCTTTCGGGTGTGATCACCACCCAATCCTACCCTTTCATCCTCTGATCACACTTCCTCTGGCTATTCATGAAAGTACAGATTTCTTAGTTGCTTCAGCATTTCTGAATGTCCCTGTGTTATGTAAAGTCCATCAAATAAACACATGACCTTTTTCCCTGTTAATCTCTCCTTTGTTATAGGTACCTCAGTGTTGCAGTTGAGGAATTTGACACTAACCTGAAACAAGCCTCAGGAAACTGGAAAGATCCTGGCTCAAACAATACTGGTGGTTACCTTGCTCCCTTGATCTCACCAGGGATTCGTGAGACTTTGACTCATCCAGAATGCCTGACTCTGGTATCAGCAGAGTGAGGGGTGAGGCAGAGATTTGAACACAGAGCAAGAGGGAAGCAGCAATTCATCCAAGACATGAGCTGTGAGTCTTTCATCTCCTGCTCAATCCCATCCTAGAGACCTTGAAATGAACCTGGTCCAGGACTTCACAGACATGC